>NC_061491.1:17619473-17796973 GCF_022539355.2 Hippoglossus stenolepis
CCTCTGCTAGCTGAGGTACAGAGTGGAACTGCTCTAATCCCCTCTGTAAACACAGCAGTGTGTGTGTGTGTGTGTGTGTGTGTGTGTGTGTGTGTGTGTGTGTGTGTGTGTGTGTGTGTGTGTGTGTGTGTGTGTGTGTGTGTGTCAAAGACCCCAGGACGCAAACCAGACCCCAAATCACCATTCATCCTCCTCTCATGGGGAAAAGGCAGACCTCCCTTCATCCCTTTCTTCTCCTCACCATCCCTCTATCCTCCTCGCCTTTCACCCCCCACCTTTCCCCTCTCCCTTGTGTCCCCCCGACATTTTGATGTCCCTACACCATTAGGGTCTCCAGCCCTCCATCCTTCTGTTTTCTTGTTCTCTTTGACCCCTTGTGGATAAACGCTGGACCTGGCTTGCCGTCTGCAGCCTCCTGCGTTTGTGTGTGTAAAATCCACATGCACTTCTGTGCGTCTGTATATTCCCTGGTGTTTCAGGGAGGAACCTCTCACTTCCTCCATAAACACCTCAGTGGTATGCAAAGGATCTGTAGCAAGAGCTTCTGACTCTTTCTCCTTCTGCAGCTGCAGCTGAAGCCTTGTAAATAAGAATCATTGGAAGTTACGGAAATGTTCCAAATGGGTACTCTGGGAAAATCAGACAAGTTCTTGGCGCGGCATCAAAAGAAAAGAAAAACGGGACCAGTGAAGAATCCCATTTAAATTTCATCAAATTCTGAGATACATGGGAGTTAAGAATGGAAGAAGAAAAAAACAAGAAGCAAATGGATTATCAGATCAGTTTATCTCAAAGATGTTATCTTAGGTAGTTCTCATCACACTGGAGTATGTCCACATGCTCATTCTCTCCAGTATGTCTGGTTTTAATTGGTTAGTTGATGCTATAAAAAATGGGGTGAAATGTCCCGATTGACAGCTGAGACTGACTCGTGATTGGTTGAACTTGTGTATCAACGGAATCTTGCAGAATACAAGTGTTTGTATCCGGGCTACTTTGGCTTAATTTCTGAATAGTGGGAGGAAGTTGGAGACACATCGTCCATCTTTATTCACAGTCTACAATCGGACCTAGTGTGTTACTGCTGTAGAATTTCCTGTTGTCCATTTATGCAGAGAATCTAGTGATTGTAGATTTTGCTTTATGTTTTTTCGTTTCAAGAGTTTTTGTGTGAATTGTTGTTTGCACAAACTTTTTACTGTGGCCTTGTTAATGTTTCTGCCCTGCATTTAATTACTGTCGAACTAAATCAAATCAAAATTATGCAAAAACATCTATTGAAGTCTTTGCTTGTCTTAATCTATAAAGGCAATTCAACACTGTGTGTGTGTGTGTGTGTGTGTGTGTGTGTGTGTGTGTGTGTGTGTGTGTGTGTGTGTGTTTGAGTGTTTGAGTGTTTACCACAAAAGATCATAAATCTGTCTCACATAACTTGGGTATTAAAGGGGAAGTATCATATTCCACGGATTGGTTTTAGCTATGTGTGATGCGCATACACAAAAATATAAATAGTAACCACATAAGCAGTGTATCACTATCTTCTAACACAAACCACGTCCATGTGCTAAACCTGAGACACACGGAAAGAGCAACAGTGCAGCGCGCCAGAACTCGACATACCACCGACCCATGTGTGTGTACATAAATCTACGGCTCATCGTGATGCTAAAACAATATGCGCTTCCCCAGCAAGCAAGCATTCCTCTGCGATAGCTGCAGCATTGCACAAGTGTTTCTTTATCTTTGGTTTCCAAAGGCCCAGCATGGAATCAATAAGATGGAGAATGTTTCAAGTTAGAGGAAAAGAGTCACATCTCAATTAAATAGTAAATAAACATCTAATATATGTTTTACTGGTCATTTTTAGATGAGAGAAACAGGAGATTTTGCAGAAGAGGATGTTTTAAAGGTGATGATCATTCCAGTGATACACAGGCACTAAAAACTGCAAAACAATGGAAATACACACCAGGTACACAAGTGAAGCAACAAATCACATCTCAGCAGTCAACTGGAATAATGTGCATGGAGAAAAACAAACACAACAAACAGCGATGACAAGATAACAACCAGACATCGCAGTTCTTAGCTTCTGAGCAATCCAGACATTAGTGTGTGAGATCCCAGCATCACCGATACAAGTATTTACAATCCTCTGATCCCCTAACGGACATCTGTTTCCCCCCCGAGGTGAACGGACCCTGAAATGAATCCGACTAATCCAGAAAATGACTCACGGAGCAAAAGCAGGGCGCAAACAGTTCAACCCTCTGACTCACGGCCCCTTTATAACCCCTCTATGACCTCTCATAGTTTAGAGTGACCTTCTTGTGACTCCTCGTAGGGCCTTAATAACACCGGTGCAGGCCCGAGTGAGCAGAGACAGA
This sequence comes from Hippoglossus stenolepis, assembly GCF_022539355.2. Taxonomy (NCBI): domain Eukaryota; kingdom Metazoa; phylum Chordata; class Actinopteri; order Pleuronectiformes; family Pleuronectidae; genus Hippoglossus; species Hippoglossus stenolepis. The sequence goes on from NC_061491.1 coordinate 17,621,861, forward strand.
ACTGATGGAAACGTGATAGCTCGTGCACAGCTGCCCCGCAATTCCCTCGCACACATCATCTAGCTCCGACGAAGATCCACATGCACGTGTAGTGTGCCTGCGAGCGTGCACGTGTATATGTTTGACACGGACGTACACATAGGCAGAGACACACGGTGGCTGTTGTAGGTTCGACGGCTGCTTTTCACTTTGATCCAACAGAAAAGTGGAAAAGAAGACGGGGAATAGAAACAATGTCGTGTTTATTTGCCCTTTGATTCATGTAAGTTCTGCCACATGGTGGGAAGTGGCTGCTGCGGCACAGTGAGGTGGACACCGTTTTAACAGAGATTACCAGAACAGGAAATCTAACGTTGACCTCTGCAGTGTTTCTGCAGCGCTTTAACCTTTAAGAAGCGCACAACAACTAAAATAACAAGACTCTGCAGGGAAAAAGTAGATCCACACCGCAGGCTACAAACACAGAGTGAATAACTTTAATTCTAACTGCGTTTTTAATCCAAGTTTCTCGCACTTACTAAAAGACATTAAACCTTTAAGTACTCTTAGTTTATAAGGTTTGTAAAACGACACATATCTATACAAAGAAGTGAAATCTGCAGACTAGACAGGATTATTTTGAATTTTAAAGCAGTAGTTTGCTATTTTGGGAAATTTGTATTCTTACTGAGAGTTGGATTAGAAGATTGAAACCACTTTCATGTCTGTATAATGAATATGAAGCAACAGCCAGTAGCTGGTTAGCTTAGCACAGAGTAAAGAGTGGAAATAGCTCTTCCAAAAGGCACTTAGTGAGATGTTATAACTTAACTGTTTGACCCGTATCAGAAATGTGTGTCTCTATTACGTCTCATACTTTTGTACAAAAAATGATCCTGCTGATGTCGCCATGTTGAATTTAATGGGAAAAAAAGTTCATGAGTTTCATTATGAGCTGTCCAGGATCCAGTGTTTATGAATGAAAGTCTTATGGAATATTGTTGAAGTTTCCCTTTAATAACAAACTCTTTTGGTTTTAACTTCTTTCATATGCTTGTTTGTTAAGTCAGTGCAACAAAAAGGCAGCATCTTGTGTGTCTGCCTCTTACAGAATATTTCGAGTAACAATGAAAACACAAGTTTTATTATTTCAGTGTGTGTTATGCATCTTAAGCTAAACCCTGCAGGGTGCACATGTTTCGTCTGAGACATAAATATGACTTTGGGGACAACAAAGCTGAAGCTGACTAAATATGGAGTAATTTGTCTTTACATCAAACTGAGCTCTATGAGGATAAACTACAAAACAAGTTCTGACCCCCGGAAAACCACCAGTAAATTCAAAGAAAGTTTCCAGCTGCTTTTTCTTTTCACTTTCTGCGGAGCCCAACGTGACTGTGGCATCGGTGCGGGACACACTTTGTGTCTTGTTTTCTGCCGAGGATCTGCCGCTCTGTGGATAAATGGCCCTGACACAAAAGAAAAACATTCGAGAAACTGGTCTGTTTTGTGCCTTCGCTGAATTATAAGCAAATTGAAATGGAAAAACCTGCTGTGCCTGAAAACCGCTCACTCACTGCAGCTATTATTCAACGAGAGATACCCTGATTACAGCCCTTCACAGTGAGCCCGAGCACACAGGAAGCTGTCAACATGGGCCGAATTCACACAGGAAGCCGACGTAATGTCAACAAAGCGCGCCATGATCATAGACAACGAGACGGAGGCGCTGGGCCGCCAATGCATCACAAGCAGTGGGGGGCGATGGAAAAAGCTGTCACACAATTTATTCGAAATTGCAGTTTTCACCCGCCTCTGTTTGTTTTCTGTTTTCTCAGGAAATAATGTATGAAACTTGCAGAGAAAATATTTATACCAGACATACTCACAGTGTTGAGATCTATGACTTCCTTCAGTTTAGGGTAGATCCACATAATGTAGCAATGTTTGTGCTCATGTTGTTAATGGCTCCTCTGAAGTTGAAATGTCAACATCTGTCTGTGCACGATCGACGGTGAAGTTTGTCGAGTCTGAATCTTATTACAGCTGTGGCATCATTTCTGTGGTTTGCCACCCAGCTACAGCACAAGTTCATTGGTACAGACGACAAAATCTGGACACAATTAGCTGCTGGAGCAGGAATTAAAACGGCAGAGCTTCATCGTGTCGGTCTGAGGAAGATGAAGCTCACACTGCAGAAAAGTGTAATCATCTTATATTTTGATTTAAAAGTAGTAGTTGGTCTTGTTTTTAGTATAAATTCATGATCAAGTGCTTTTGTAGAAAAATACTTTGACTGAATTCAAGTAAATGGCACTTGGATACACTTGATCACTTTGTAATTGGCTTATATATAAGGAACCTTTCCATAAACCCTTAATGCTAGAATTAATTCATTGGAAAAGGAAGTGTAGATTGATGTATTTAATCATTTTTAAATTAGTTTAATTTACAAAATTTAATATATTTATATTATTTAATTCACTAGATTAAATCAAGTTAATTGAACTTTAATTCACCAAATTTAATTTAATTAATTAAAATAATTTTTTGTAAATTTAATTAAGCTATTTCAATATAATTTATATAAGTTATATCATGATTATTCATTTTAAATGTAATTGATTTTGTATCAAATGAACTTAGTTAAGTGAATTTAGTTACTTGACTTTTGCTCTGGAGTTTCTTTGTGTCTTTCTGCCCCTTCCGTTGTCACTCGAGTTCAAAGCATCTTGTTCTCATCACAATCTTAGAAAGAAGAATCCATGTCCACCACCTCCACCTACATGATCCATTCAACAGTCTCCTCCTTCAGGCAGAATCAGCTACGTGATAGTGTTTTGACAGGTAGGAGGGAGAAAGGAAGTAGGAGAGAGCACGAAACCACAAGTTTTCTCTCTTTATCTTCCCCTGTCTCTCTGCCCCCGTTTCCCACATCTGTCGAACAGATTATTCCAGCAGCGGATGGGTGAAGTTAACCCCTAATAAGACTCCACGTTAGCACCCGGCTGCTCTAATGAGTCGGACGGTCTCTGATACCACACATTGTGCTGGAAACATTTAGGTACACGGCAACAACTCACAGCAGGGAAGAAGATAACCTTTGGATTTCAGCTTTTACTTCTTGGATTTTTTTTCTTGGCACCTGAGTCTCAGTCTCATGTGCACAACACACACATCCACATGGCCTGCTCTTTAGATCTCTCTCTCTCTCTTACAGACACACACACACACATGCGCTGCGTTGAGCCTGTGCCCTCAGCCAGGTCATATTGACTTCCCTTGTGTGAGAGCAGGAACATACAGTGTATTAAGAATTCATGGTGCATGTCTTTGAATGCAGCGATCCATGATGAAATAGGTCCACACAGGCCGAGGGCTACAGGCAACAAGCAACACACACACACACACATACATTGGATCATGTTCATTTCCAGGAGACTTCCTCCAACCTTAAATAACCTTAACTGCTACTTGCCTTACTTAAACCTCAACTTAAACCCAACCTTAACCTAAACCTAACCCTGACATGTCTTCACCCCAAACTTCAGTGGTTTATGGTCTCCCCATAAGGAATACAAGTGAGGGCGTGAGCAGATTTTAGGGCCCCACAACATGAAGAACACCTGTACAACACACACACACACACACACACACACACACACACACACACACACACACACACACACACACACACACACTAAACTAATAACCACATTACATGTAAGAAAACATAGAAATATGCAAAAGCAAATGAAAACATAACTTTATGCAGGAGTTGGCACGAGGAGTGACGCACATACACACTGACGCCGCCGTGTCCAAGTCTCCAGGGGTTCAGAGATACACAAATCATGACATTCATTTTGTCACACATGCAAAGACACACGCACACACACACACACACAGACCTAAGTCTTGTAAAATGGTTATTATGGATGCCACCTGTCCATATGGGATCTGATAAACACACGGAGGCCTGTACTGTTTAGTTGAATAAGTCTCTGTAGCTGTCAGCACATGGCACCAGCCTTTCTCCTCTCTCTCACTTCCTGCACAGCCCGTCCTCTCTTCTACTCCACCCCAACACACACACACACACACACACACACACACACACACACACACACACACACACACACACACACACACACACACACACACACACACACACACACACACACACACACACAGACACACACACAGCCCGTGGTGGAAGTTATCCATCACATTTTCATCCCCTCCCTCCGTGGAGGCCCTCACAGTCACCTCATCTCTCCCCATCCCATCTGCCAAAACCGTCTCTCTCTCTCACGCTCGCAGCACTGACAGCTTTCAAATGTTCCTCCTGTGAAAACTTCCTTTTACTCTATCGACACGATGTGGAGTTTTAAAGTTGGCCCATCACCGCGAATCCCAGGTTGACACTTTCTGCCTCGCTTGAAACGCTCGGAAATGCTTGACTGGTAGAAACACTGCAGATCTGTGGTGGTCAGTGTCACGGGTTACTCTGTGTGGATTGTTTCCATTTGCAGATTATTGTCTTGATCTATTGATTGTTTAGTCTGTTAAAGCTCGTTGTCACATGACGACCTCAGTGTGTGGTTTTGTCAACCTAACGATAATCAGCTTACAATGATACAAAAACAAACCCACACATTTGTTAGTATTTGGCTTGTTTGCTTGGGAAATGACTGGAACAATTTAATGATTATCATTATAGTTAATCATTAATGACTGAATAATAATTTGATTTGATTTGTTCACACTAGATTTCCCCGAAATCTTCAGCTAAGAGAAACAAACCCTTTGCCAAGATCCGATATTGATGTCAACTAACGGCAGCTGGGAAACTAAAACCATTCAGTGATGAATCAAAGAACTCGGAAAACTTGAGGAGCATTCCGACAATTCCTGAAGGTCAGATTAACATTTTTCTTATTTTGACTGGAATGAAATAATATTGCCGTGTTAATGTATCAAATAATGTAAATTTTTCAAAATTTCCAAGTAGAACCAACAAAAATTTGACTTGCACTCAGTAACCTGCATTTACCTCCATCAAGGCCCAACAGTCCTCTTATAAAAACACATTTAAATTCACTTGATCTGGATTTTTATGGATCTGCACCAAATTGTACAAACTCATAAATATCAGCCCCTTAACATGCCTCATTTTTTGATAAAAATCCACCAATTATTCTATGAGAAATCAATGAAAACATTATTGAAAGTGAAGGGAAAAAAGATCCCAGATCCGCCCCCTGATTTAATGGCTTCTTCTTTGGGTCATACCTCACTTCTCCTTAATATTTTGTGGAAATTGGTGGAATGTTTTTCGCCTAATCCTGCTATCAAACAAACACAGACCAAAACATAACCTCCTTAGCGGAGGAATGAATCAATATTCAGGTTGTTACTGGTTAATGACACTGTACAGCTTTTAGTGTTGGGGGTTTAATCGGATCAAAACAAATGGAAAGAAATACGCACGTCCGTGAAGTCACATATCAACATCATCACGTCCAATAAGAGCAACTGAATTTGAAAGTAGACGACCAAATTTGAAAAAGATCCTCCGTGTCTGTGATCCCGGGAGTTTCGTAAGACGTTTTGACAAACGCTGGATCAGAGCCGATGTTACAGGATACAGAAAAGATTTAAAGCTTCTCAAAACATTTTATACAGATTGAGACAAGATCTTTGGATTGAATCTCTGGACTGGATATGGATGTAAAAAGAAAAAAAATCTAATGTCAAAGGCCAAGCATGCAGAACACATTGAAAACAGCAGGTAGTGAACAATGAGCGATGTTGACAATGACTGGAGGAGAATATTGTGGAGAGATGTGCTCCACTTCCTGTTTGTGTCCTCACTGCCAACTTTGTATCCGGCCGAATGATTTGCAATAATCCTGCCAGAGGAGCATAAAACACTCACTCCTACAATAAATGCTTTGCTTTCTAATGAGCGACTCAGTTTTATGGGTTTTGGCCAATATGAGGAATTTAAATACTGAAACGCGCTTTGGAAAAAATAAGACGTGACACGATGGAAAATGTGTCTAGAATATTATGAGATAAGAGCAGAATGAGTAGGAAATAAAACACATTTTACCATTATGTGTAAAAGTTGTAAATGAAATGGATCAAACCTAAGTGAAACACGTCTCCACTTCCTTCAGCCAGCCACCAGGGGGCAATCGAGACACTTTGGCTTCACTTTTGGGGAGTTGTCAGCTGACAGCAGTGATGTTCGTTAATGCTGTGGTTCCAGGGTTCTCTTTTAAGACTTCCCAGGACAATAATGAATTACATGTAACACCTATTTGTAACAGACACGATGAAGTCTCAGAATTAACCCTCTCCATTACCTGCACATTTTTCTTGTAAGTTTTATAACACCACATAACCACATTGGAATCCTTGTTAAATGAATTTTACCGTAGTGAAGACCTACCTGAATGTATTTAAGACCTAGTAGACATTTAAGCTCTTCCACACAGAAACCCTGTATTCTGCCACTCTGACAATCAACAGTGACTTTCAGCAGCCAGTGGTATGCACTGCCTTCTAGTGGCTTCACCAACTGTCTAATGAGGTAGAGGATGATCAGGGAGGAAGAACTGAGGAGCTGTTTTACAGAGCAGCCACCCACACCCACACCCACACACACACACACACACACACACACACACACACACACACACACACACACACACACACACACCAAGAGAGGAAATGATATTCTGAAAAAAGTCTTTCAACACAGATTTTCTGGCAAAGATTGAAATAATTACTCAATGAAGAACATAAAACACATTTTCAAGCTTTTTCCTCTGGTATATAGTTGGTACATGTTTAAATGATTTTAGACAGATATTGGACGTTTTTAAGTATTTTTTATTTTACATGTTTAATAATATAATAACAAAAGTGTTGTTAGAAAATCACACGTGAAAATGTGGAGTCAGTAAAAACCATTTAACTAAACATATCAAACTTCAAGCCTCCATGTTGATGCAACCACTGTATTTACAAAGTATCTGTGATGGCAAAATCACACTGCTGGTGAAATTATGTTTATCTAAGGATGGAGTCGTACATTTTGAGAATATATTTAAAAAGACATGAAGGAAAAATTAAGTTTCTTCTTTTCAGGATGAAAACACAAATAACACGCATGTCCTAAGGTCCCTGAAATGGCCGAGGGACCGTCATCTCGTCGTCTCTCTTTACAGACTGGTGGCCTTGGACTTGAAGCTCTTCAAAGCTTCCTGCATGTTCTGCACAGCAGCAGTATCCTCTTCCACGGCCTTCGAGCAGGAGCGCTGCATTCGGCTGTGCAGATCATCCAGACACTTCTGCACAACACCAAGCACAGAAGCAACGTGAGCAAAAAGTAAAGTGAACAAAGCGTTTACATCCAATAAAAATACAGGTGTATAGATGCAGACTGTTGGTTTGCTTTAGGTTTCATTATTGAGTTGTTTTTAAATTCATAGAACTCTATTGTTTGAATTTATTCCCTGGATTTCTAACTATCAAGTATTTGTTTATGATATAAACCAGTAAAATACATAAAATACTCTTATCAGCCTCTGTTGATTGTGCTGAGAAAAAAAACCTGAACCACCGAACTCGAGAGCACATTATGCTGCATACTAGACAATCTTAACCAATTTTTAAATATCTGAGACCCCAGGCCTAAAGACAGATGAAACCTGTTTTATTTGTGAGAACACACAGACACTTGAGGGTCCAGTAAAACTGTAGGACCTCCCACTTGGTGTTTAAACAAACTATTTCTGAGTGGCGATTCCAGAGACTCCTGTGTTGAAATGTGAAATAAAAACAAACATGGAGGCAGACTGTTGGCGTCATCATCTGGGTGTTCTAGTTTGTGTAATTTAATAAAACAACAGGACACAACTTCACAAGTTTGTCCTTCCTCTTTACTTTCTCAAATTGCTAACGCACTGTGATGATCCTTTAGCGTGCAGCAGGCATCAGTCTTTTATTCTTTCTGGTATAATTAAAACATGCCTACACCATGTAAACTGAAATACATTGTGATTCTACCATGCAGAACTCGAGTCGTGTTACCTCTGTGATTGACAAGTGGTTGGCTGCTGTGGTGAACACAGACGTCAGGTTGTTGGCCACCATTCGCCTCTCCTCATTGGTCTCCTGCAGCACCAGGTGGTACCTGGAGAAGAGAGGATCACAATTCTTTTACTGGAAAAACGGAGAACTGAGAAAAACAGAGGATGTTAAAGCTCCAGATGACATTTAATGAATAAATGTAGCAGATTCATTTTAATCTTGTTTTGTTTTGTAGTGGCCAAATGCAAGCAGTCATTTTAATTGTTAACCCTGGTTGTCACTTACTGTTGTTGTGCTGCCTTCAGGTGTTGCACTGATTCATCGTAACCATAGTTGACTTTTTTCTCCAGAAGTTTACGATGGTTGTCCACTGACTCAATCTCTGCTGCCCAATCCTGCTCCTCTTGAGCCAGCTCCTACACACACACACACACAAACAGATGGGAAACTAGTTAATATAGTGTATGGAGCAGTTGAATTCATTTCCGTCTGTTTCAGCTCAGTAGACAAACGGTACAGTGAGCAGCTGATGATGCGAAGACAACCTGTATGGGATTCTCTATTGAGCAGGTATGAAGATTTCTTGTTCATATATTTTGGGAAGCATTGCCGAAAGGTCAAAGTTCCTTAGACGTACAATATGTAACTTCAGCCACTAGGGGTCACTCAATTAAAGCAAGAGAAACATCGAGAAGCAGCGTGGGATCATGGTGACGGACTATGACTGGGGCACTGACATTAACATTTTCAGCATATGAAGTTAAACTTGAAGACGATACCTGCATGTCAGAATCCAACCGTTCGTCCACCTTGCGAATTTGCTCTCTCAGCTGCTTCAGATCGTTGGACTTGTCCAAGATGTTAGAATTCAACTAAAAGAAACAAGCAAAGACATGCTACAGTATAAATGTTATGATCCCATTAGAACAACATGTGACAGTCACAAATACAAACAGTTCTTTACCTGTTCACAAGACTCCTCCAGACTGAGGCTCATGTTGGCTAATCGGCTGTTCTCCTCCTCCACGTCACCGACCAGCTTTCTCAGCAGCATCTACACAACACAGAAAAAAAATTAACAACAACGTTCAGAATACAAACATCTATTATAAAATGCAAAAAATGCAAAACCCGTATAAGTAGTCGTATAAGTGTATAAATAACTGGAAGTACCTGTATCTGTGTTTTATGCTGAACCATGCCGTTGGGTCCACATTCAAAAGGCCTGATCTCAAAATCATGACCACAGGCGTTCTCTGCGGACAGCGGTATCAGCTTCAGTTTACGTGCCAGCTTGTGGTACTCCGCCACCTTCAACTCAGCCTATAGACGTGAGAGAAATAGACAGAAGCGACAAAGAAACAAGTGATTACACAGGTCAGAATATTTCCCACTGGAATATCTGATATTAAACATCTATACTCACAAAAAGTATAAATCCTTGCAATTACAAAATTTGGCAGTTCCAGTTAAAACTACATCCACTAGAAATGGACGTTAAGATCATCTGATGGATCATTTCAGAAAATAAGATGATTCACCAGTACCTTCTCGTTCACTTTGGCCAGAGCGATCTCTTCGTTCCACTTGTGCTGCTCAGAATCCTCCAGGCTCTTGCTGATACCGGTGAGGGTCTGTTGGAGTTCTCTCTTCTCTCTGTTGATCCTCTCTACGTCAGCTGGTGTAAACTTCTGGTTCTGCAGGAGGTGCTGCAGTTCATCCTGCTCATGTTTCAGAGTCTCCAGATGACTGGCTGCAAAGTGACAGAGGAGAAACATGGTGTAATCAACAGGTTCTTCTCCTCCTTTTGTTTTTCATGGTGGTTGGCGAATAGCTTTCAGGTGCATTACCGCCCCCTTATGGTGGTAGCAATGCAGTACATCACCAGTAAAAACCAAGGAAAATATATCTTTCTATATTTTTTAAGACAAAAGGTCCCATAAACAACAATTTGACTTAAAATGTAACCACTATTCAAAATCATTATCCATCACAAGTAAAGGCTTTGACAATATAAATTGGCACAAACATCTTCATGGAGACTAAATATTCAGATTGAGACATCATCAGTTCCCCACAGCATCCAGTGCATCGGCCTATCGTGTTTACCAGTGGTCTCCAGGTCATCTTTCAGTTCTGAGGCTTTGTTTTCCAGGTTGGCTTTAAAGGACTCCTGGCTGCTCCGGTAACTCTGGAGCTTCTTGAGGTCGGCCTGCAGCTTCATCCTTTCCATCCTCTTTGTCATTAGTCGGTCCTGTCCACGAGAGGGAGACGGTCAATTATCTGTCTGATTTGTTGCTGCTCTCCCTACAGATGTTTTGTATTACTGACAGAACTCAGCACAATAAAGTCTAATCTATGAAAGCCCAAAGGATGAAGGATTAATTGATGCAGATGGGAATGAGTCAATATAAAAAGGCTTCTGACCGTCTGGCTCTCCTTCTCCAGCAGTTCAACCTCATCACTGAGTATTCGGTGCTTCTCCAACATCGAGGCCAGCAGGCATTCGTCAACGTTGTAAAGCTTCTCTATGAACACACAAGCAAAAATATTTGATGGGATTAAAATTTTCTTTAAACATCAAAACTTATAACTGAACATTACGGTGAAAAATACAAAGAAACAAATTTGAGGATGATGTGCTTACTTAGTTTACTGAGGAATGATTCATCCTCATCCTCATACGTGTCAACACCCTGCATGAACTTGCAGTATGTCTCTGCTGTGTAATCCAAGAAGAGCTGCACAGTAATAAAGTGAAAGAGAATATTAAAAAAACATTTCTGTTAAGGACGTTGACTTTGGTTAAAGACACAGAGACAGATCACCTATAAAGCTTTGTAATAAATAAGTAAGAAAACACAAACAACCATGTAACAAGAAGTTCTTGTGTTTAAATTCTTCTTGAGCAGTCTCCATCAAGCTTTTTCAGTAGACAAGTGTTTTATGCCTCGTGATGCTGTTTAAAAGAGTCAGAATACCTTGTTATAATCGGCCCCTTCCTCGATGTTGTCACTGTCTTCACAAAAGTCGCTGAACAGCAGCTCCTGTTTACTCAAACTCCAGTTGATCTGAAACACAGATACACACAGTAAGCATTCGTCTCTTTTGATAAAAAATACATTCATCCTATAAATAAGCATCTGCTTGTTTCTCACCTTAGCGTTGTCAATCAGCCACATGAGAGCACCCAGGGCCTGAGGCCAGGTATGAGGAGCTCCAACAGAATACATTGAACACTTTGAGAGGACAAATGGATACCTGCAACCATAAAGAAGGAGGAGAGGAATAAACACAGACAGTCACCAATGTTTCTGAAACTATAGGAGAGGAGTCAACATCAAGGCTCAAAACCAATGTACTTCCATGTTAGACTTCTTCCACAATGATTTTTATATAATGTAGCCTTTCTAATGTTCTTTGTATTTATGTGATATTTCTTTATGACTTTATAACACCTACAACCACATGCATTTACCTCAGAGCTTTGAGGATAGCTGGAACCTCCTCCTCCACTTTAGAGTTTGGCATCTCAAAGGTCGGGTCGAGCTGACGGTAGACAAACTCAAACATTTTCACAAACTCCTTGGTCGAGGGAGACTGGAGAGTCTTGGGTGACAGAGTGCCTGGGTAACCCTGCTCCGTCAAAAACTAGAGAGATACGAGACCAAATATCAGGCTGGACATACGCAAGTATTAGTAGTGAAATGACTCTGAAACCATGATTTGAACAACTACAATCTACTGAGATAGAACTGAACTGTGATATCCCTACTTGCTGCCACCGTTGAGCTTTCATTACTTTACAAATTTAGCAAAACTCAGCTTATATTTTAGAATTAACTCCTTTAAATACATAGATCAGTGGGTTTTTACCTCATGCAGCTGCCTGATACACTGCTGAACGTAAGATTTATCATGCAGAGGTCTGGCGTCTTTAATCTTCTCAGTTCCTCCAAAGCCAGACATGGTGCTGTTGCGACGCATGCTGGCTCCACTCGTCCTGCAGGCAAAAGATCAACATAACATACCAGCAAAACAAAAAATATGCAATTCATTAATGAATAAAAGAAAAACTAATGGATTAATCTAATTTGAATCTACATAATTTCATTATTGAAAGATGTCCATAAAAAAACAAAAGACACTAATAAGAATGATAAGAAATAATTAATATGACCAATTGAACCTGTATTTTTTCTTCTAATGTGTAGTAAACCCTGAAAGGTTCAGTCAACAGAAGTTTACCACTAATACTCTCTTTGGAGTCTTATTCACAGGATATTTGCAGAGGTTTCCTTCTACACTGTGTTAGGTTGGACAACAATTTCATTGCTTTATTACATTTCACTAGTACTGAGATCACACTGGCACAATCTTTGTTAGACTTTATTGATGTACATGTACCATATGTTCTCATGTCTATTAGCTTGCAGTTCATATGTTGTAAGTTTCTGAAATAGAATTCACATACCGGGCACCGAAGAAGCTGGTTCGTCGGTCAGAGGTCACACTCTGTGGTTTGGGTATGCTGAGTTTTCCAAACGAAGGCTGTTTACTGTGAAGGAACAAAACGTGTGAACAAATGGATGTTCTTCACCTGCAGACTCACATTTGAACAAGCTGCTACTAATCCATCGCTCATCTTTCTTCATCGAGTTGTCACATATTCTCAAATAACGTCTCCACATGTCATCCTGTGCTTTGAATAATGAGAAGTCTGAAGCCTCTATTTAAATGATATTCAGGTGTTTTTCTTTCCATTACACATCATGAAATTAAAGTGGCAAAAATGAATTGATTGATTAAAAAAAACTTTTGCACGTAATTTGAACATCTATATAATTCTGAATTCATCTTGCAAGCACAAATCTGCACAAGTTTGATGTTTCCAGACTCGCATATGAAAGAACCTGATCATCGATGAAATATTTCAAAATGTGATTATGAAATGCACATTATATTTTCTGTCATTTGCAATCAGTTTTTGAAACAGTGTGAGTGCGATATGATTTCCTATTGCTATTATTACTAAAATTACTAACTTGGGAGTTTTGTACTGTTGGTCAGATAAAAAAAAAGACATTTAAGGATGTCAACTTGAGCTCCTGGATAGTATGATGGGCATTTTTCAGTGTTTTCTTGTGTTTTAAAGAGTAAACGATGAACAGAGAAAACAGCCAAAATTATACCCGATAAATAACCTGCTGGGATGTAATATTTTCGATAAACTCCCTGATCATAAAGACTCAAGCAGTCAAGTGCATCACTCTTGTGTGGGTGTGGTTCACATTACACAGAAGTGGACAGACACAAGCGGTATAGTAAAGCAGTAGGAGTAAATACAGAGTCTGAATGAATTAGATTTACAAAATAAGAGTATTTCAAACCCACTTCTGGGGCGTTGTGTACACATTGCTCATCCTGTTGCTGTCCTTCACCCTCATCGGCAGCTCGGGCGGTCTGCTGCTGGTTGCTCGGCTCATCCTCCCACTGGACACAACATTATTAAAAAAACAATCACACAAAACGTCGTTTCATTTGCGTTGATCTGTTGGTTCACAAACACACACACACACACACACACACTGCGTATAAAGTTGACTACAACCGAATGTCAGTGAGCTAGTTAACGTTAAGTCTGTCACTTTGTTATGTGGTGGTAGCCTAGCTAGCCAACTAGCATAGTAGCTACAGTATTTGTGGACGGAGCTAAACACACCGGGTTAGTGATGTATTTGCTAAGTTTGAATGTGGCTGTAAAAAAGTAAACTACACGTAAAGGTTAGTAACGGCAGGTAGCGTTAGCGTTAGCATCCGGGTGACTGACAACATCTTAGCTATGTTACTACAAACATTACATTTAGTCAGAAATTGCCGTACTAGCGCCGAAATAAGATGCGCTGATTTTGAATGAGTTCGTTGTTGACACAACATCGTCGTCGGAAGAACGTAAACTAAAACTAATGACACTCCGAGGAATCGTCGAGGAACGTATTTAATGCGGGACCGCCAAAACGAAGGCTGGAATATCGGACAGCAGCGATGTCACCGGAGTGTATGAGACGTTGGTCTGTGTTTCACAATGGCACCGCGCGAAATAACCGACTTGTCCGCTTGGTTATTTGAATAAAACACAAACGATGAGTCCAAAGTTACACTTTTGTTTGGCAGGTAAATTCTATGAAGTCATTTATGTCCTAATCCGAATGTTTAACTCACTTTCAAAGTCCTCTGTTCTGTCAATCACCTGCACATCACACTGAATTGGGTTTGATTAGTATGAAAGTGGCTATATAAAGTTTGATTGATTCATTGCATTGTTTTTGCTGTAGACAAATATCAACCGGCTGAGTAGCACAAAAGAGGGTTGAAGATATTAGGTAAGTCCTCTGGTTTAGTACATTTTCTGTTGTATTAAGTATTACTTTGAAAATCCTGAACGTATCCGACAGATTTGTCACATGTGATCGTACAGTTTTAAGTGCCAAATATAGTCTTTGTAAGAATATCCTATCAAACAACATGGCAACATATAGATGCAAATGTTGTGTCGCCAGATTCTCCAAAGTGCACAACAAATAACTGGTGGCATTTTAAACACTTCATAAACAATTTAGACCCCAAATTCTTAGTTTCCCTTTACATCCAAGTCTATAAATACTTATAGAAGACTTCTATGGCATCTTTTTGTCAGCTCTCTCCCTCAAGTGATCAACTGTCTTAATGCACTTCAGGCCTATCAATGTTTGTTTTTTAATGATATCAGCTCCTATATTTTTCTTCCACTTGTAAAATGAAAAGATCAGATTAACACTTTGAGCAGACAAGTGACAAAGAGAAGTAGAAAATTTATTGCAGTATTTGTTCCACCAAAAGGGTATGAATCCCCTTTCCTCTTATTACTAGGGTGACCTAATACAACAAAATCTACATTTACAAAATATCCTCCTGCAATAGGCCACATATACTGCATGCGTAGTTCGAAATAGAATAAATTATATTCAGAGGACTCTGCCCTTGTACAGCATGGACAAATAAAAGTGAACAAAAATAAAAATTCTTATTTTTTTTTTTTTCTTCTCTTTTTTCATCTTTTTCTTTCAAATATCTAAAAGCTAAAAGGAAAAACCATCAGGGTGCTAGTAGTATAATAAACTCCAAAAACACTTTAATAAGAACATCAAAAAGACTAATTTCCAACATTCACTTAAGGTTTTATTCTTTTTTTACAGCTTTTTTGTCTTCAGAGATATAAACATTTTAGTTTTTTGTTGTGTTAAACTATGATACAGTGGGAGTAGAAATGAGCGACTAGAATCTGCTGCACAACAGCGAAGGAGCTCCCACAACAATGTTGACAAAACATTTCCCTCCAGGTCTCTTTTCTGATAGCCTTTTTAAGGGATAATTTGGGTGAATTATTCCTTTAATGCCTTCTGGATTCTATCCTCTGAACTTATACACAAACAAAACATGAGCAGTCCCTCTAATATAATAAGTCTTATGTTTTGTGTCATTTTTGCAAGAATAACTCATGTAAAAGTATGTAGTGTCAAATATTCTTGCCCTCTTGTGTTTTCTTACAAAAATGAGGAAGGAGAGGAGGAGGGTAGGAATCCAGTGAAGTTTGGCTGTGTCGTTGGAGGTGGCAGGTTGTGGAGGAGGAGCAGGAGCAGGGAAAAAGGATGATTTTGATAAAGTAGAAATTGAGCAGAGGGGTAAAAAAACAAAACAAAAAACACCACACGGGAGCCATTAGCTGGCCCCTCCTTCCCGCGCTGCATACAGTGAGCGTAAAGTCTGTACTACTTTGTTGCTCAGTTTGTGGTTGCTGGTCAAGGCAATTTTCTTGTAAATGATGTCCGACTCCTTAATAGTGTCCACCCAAGGCACCAGTTTGCGGCCATCGCGTTTCTTGGCCTCTGCCCAGGGCCCCGAGTAGGAGCCTGCCATCCAGTGGATGCTGTAACCACTGGAGGTCTTGTTGACGACTCGAGCTATCTGTGGCCGGTCCTTGTATTTGGGGCAGCAAAGGGCAATCACATCCATTGCATCCACTGTCTCGTTCATGCGGCCGGGGTCCGAGGGGTCAACCGCTCGCCTTGACTTTCGAGAGGACTGCAGGGAGGAGAGATACAAAAAAAACAAAAAAAACATTGAGCTATTTCCACTTTAACAATTTTGAGTGTGTTTTTCAAATAGTGCGTTTGAATGCATCTATCTCACCCCTGGGGTCCTTTCGTCACCATCACTATAATCATCATCTGTCTCTGGTCCTGCCTGATTGCGCGGACTGGGTCCTGACATGGGGCCGGAGCCTCCCAGTAGGGCGTTTATGGCTTTGTTTCTGATGTTGGCGCTGGCAGACGCTTCTCCCTCCTCATCCTCCTCGTCTGGGTCCAGATGTTCCATCAGACACTTGAACTGTGGTGTTAAATGGCAAGAAAGTAATTTTGAGACAACTTTCGCACTCCTCAACAGTTTGTCAATATCTAAGAACCACATGTAAAAGACTGGAGTTGGGGTAACCTCTAATGAGTGTTTAATACTTTGAAGTTCAGCACTGAGCATCAATGGTGCACTTATCCCACTGATGCCAGAAGAATGAATGTTACGCACAGTATAATAAACAAGTGAAATCTAACACTTGACTTTAAGCTGCCATTCTCTTCAGACAAATGAAATCACAAGTCATCTTAGAAATCATCTTGCATTTAAAAATGTAAACCCAAATTAACTTGGAGTCTTTGACGTAAAGGAAACTGAGGCACTGAAGTGAGCTACAGCTTCATCACTTACGTCTAGGTACTGTTTGACTATCCGCTTCTTGACATCTTCTGTCAGTGAGGCGTGAGCCATGTTGTTGGAGATGAAGTCAATGGTTTGGCGAGGATGGAAGTGAACGTTGTTTTTCCTGTTGACTGCCTTGTCGTACACCTTGGCTGACTCAGTTGGTGAGTACTTCTGAATTTTACTGTTGGAAGATAGAATGTTTCAGTTAGAGTGGTACACGTGACCCACACTGAAAAATCTAGTTATTTTCTTACGTTATGTCGATCTTACCTGTCAGAGAATCCATACTGGTTCTTCAGATGCTGTTTGAGCACCAGCAACAACAGGATGCCCTGAACGGCGTTTGCAAAGTCCAAGAGACTGCCAGGGTTATCTGGGAGGAGCCTCATTACTTTTTCCGCATCATCCACATCCAGATCCTCCAGATCAGACTCGGACTCCGAGGCCACTGGTGCAACAGGTTTTCTGGGCTTTTTAGGCCGCCGTACCACATCTTCGCCATCATTATCGTCATCATTGCTGTTGCCGTTTTCTCTGTCGTCGCTCCTTGGAGAGTCACAGTTCATCTTTTCCTCGCCATCCTCCCCATCTGTCGTGTTCTTGCATTCCTTCTTTACCTTTTTCTTACGCTTCGGCTCCTTTAACAAAAGCTGCACAGACAGGAAAAAGAATCAAATAAAATCAGTAAGGATATTTACAACTTTTGGGGTGTGTTTTTTTTTTTAATAGTTTTTCAACTGCATTGCTCGAGGCAACACACAATCCAAATTAGCAGAATACATTCAAAAAAGTACCTCTTTGAAGGTTTGCAGCAAGTTGCTGCCAGACACAGACAGGGTGATGTCTATGTGGTGCATGATGAAGAGAGGCTCCTCCTGGCTCTGGTATGGGAAACAGGCGAGGTTGTCTGCTACAAACAGCAGCATGTTCACTTCTGTTTTCTGCAGAGAGAAATAATAAAACAGAGTTAAAAGTTTAAAAGTAATTACCAGGGACAAAGTCACATTGCAGTGTTCCTGTATAAAGCACTTTATAGATTTCTTGCAAAGACACAACAAACACAAAGTAGATTTTGACTAAGCATGTAGTTAATGATGAGCCGTGCAGATACACGTTAAGGTGAGTGCAGGTTCACTCACAGAACTGTCGTCATAGAGGTTCAGCAGTGAGATGAGAAAGGTTCGGTGTGCTGGCCTCTGATTATATAGAAAGGCACAGCTGAATGCATCCCTTGAAACACTTGTGCTGCCTCGCAGATAAACATGTCTGCGTTTTATGGACAACTCTATCCCTGATGAAGAAAGAAAGAGGTGAGATGTCGCAACTTAAAGTAGTGCGATGACTTGTTGAGCGAATCGCAAAGTAAAGCCAAATAAAAATAGAATGATTGAAATGTTATGAATAAAAGAAAATGCAAAACAATGCTACTTAATGGTATTTTAATGCACCGTAAATGGTTTTTTATTATCGCTTATGTTGCTGACTTGCTGTGTATTAGTTTAAATATCTTCAGGCATAAGCTTACCCAGCTCACACTGAAGATGCCATGGGCTAACAACTTAGATATGATTAATTTATACTCCACACTAAAGCTGCAATGCCGCTTTATCCCTGTTGAGGTCTTAACTGTTCTACTGCATTAGTAAGATACCGCACCAATATATGAAAAAAATAACAAACAGTTCTACCATATTATGACTCCTTATGCTTGGTATGGCAAAATAAATAAAAAAATTGAAGAAATAACCATAAAATAAAATTAAGATTGATATTTTAGAATTTTGTGTGACTTGAAATATCACATCATTAAAGAAATATTTCTGATTGTGAATGCCTTGCCATAACAAGAAGATGAATATTCCAAAAAGAGATGGATGATTCAGTTGAAAAAGAGATGTGGTGGCTGAGAGAAAAAGCCGCCGACTAGTAAAAGATCACAATCTGTTTAGATGTGCTGCACATTGAAATGTTGCTCACCCCAAGAAATGCCTCAACTGCCTGCCTATAGATCCTGTCTGATGGGTTCTGCGCAGCATAAAAAGTATGGTGATTATCTGAATCATGCAGTTTATATGGTCATGTAAGAGTGCTGAAACCCACAGTGGCTTGAAAACTAAACTTGAGGGATATTGATGAAATTTAATAAGATACATTCATGCTGCACATCTGAAGAACCAACAACAATTGTTGGTTCCTGACTTAAGATTCAATCTGCTCTGGGCACTCTGTAAGTCCTCCTCTGAAGGTATGTCTGGAGGTTTTTGAGGATCTGGATTTTGAGGTTGATGGAGGAAGCTCTGTCAGCCAGGATGCCATTGTACAATGTCTTCACCTCAGGCACAAACATCTGGCTGGGATGCATGATCACAAGGAAGCCTGAGGCGAGAGAATAACAAAGAGCAAAGGTCTTTAAGAACAAGCAAACAATACTGTCTCCATGTATAAATCTCTGACCTTACTACTGCAGCCCTGTGGGTTGCTAACATGACACTGTAGGTCAGTGACTCCGCAACACAACAACATGCAATGCCTTCATCCGTTCTAATCTTTACATTTGTTGAATCATTATGTTTAATATTTGTGTTCTTGCCTAAGCCGATGATGGCTTTGGTCTGGACCTCCTCGTCCTCATGTTTGGTGAAGTATAGCAGCAGCTCGAGAACTTTCTCCTTAATAACAACCTGATGAACATAAGAAAATATTGACACCACAGTACATTTCAGCATTAACACTCAAAATGTAATATCTGTACTTAGTGACAATCCATAACTTTACTCTGGTTTAGTCTCAAATATGAAATATAATTAGACATCAACGGCTCTCCTACCTTGTTGGTGCCCTTGAACTCCTCCAGATCAAAGTCAAAGTGTCGGCCCAGGGCACCCACAGTGAAGAGTGATCGCAGCAGGAAAGGCTTGTTTGCTACTAATGTTGCACTGTTAGAATCCTCATGATGCTGAACCTTAAGCTTGTTAAGTGCACCTGGAAAAAAAGAAAAATAATTTGAGTGGACAGAGATTATGTTTTTTTTCCCCCTTCTACAGTTGTACCTTTCTTTTAAAGAGATTTGGGGATACACTACATTTGTGGACCAGCTTGATATAGTTCCTTCTTTTGTACTGTGACACTTCAAAGCTCAAGACCGCAGATTGTTGTTATGCTTCCAAAAACAGTGCTCACCATAAAATCTGTTGAAGCAAGCCCAGACAAACTTGTAGTTGTGTGTCACTTTGTTAACAACAGCTCCAAGACAGCTCACACAGTGCTGGACCACCTATAGAGAGGAAGGAGAAAAGCATGTCACATCAACAAAACTGATCCAACAGCAAACCAGGCTCTACAGAGGTGCACCATATATGAATTCTCAAAGAGCCGCTGCCACTCACAGTCATGCCATATTTGATGATGAGCTTCATGAGGTCTTCTTCGATGGTGGCAAGGAAAGTTTCACTGGGGTGCTCCATCAGGGTACCACAAGCTCCAAGATCTTTGCCACGTTACAGATGACCATAAAGTCATTGGCAGTCTGCAAAGGAAACAGTAAGAGAGTAACTGATGAAGAAACTCAGATAGATCAGGCATCAAATATGAATCAATTGGTGCTCTTTAAATAGCCAAACAGGGATTATGGGAGAGGACATCAAACAAATAATCACTCTGTGTTTTCACTACTGGATTTATGTTCATTTTTCCAGCCTGATTTAGAGGATCATTGATTTTACTTTGATATTTATTGTTTTTCTTGATAATTCTGCAATAACAAAATGTATTTAGTAGACCCAACTTACGTTACACTTTGTGGTCAGGTAGGGTTGCATGGTCATGGCATGTTTGACCATAAGCTGGGCCCTGATCTTGCTGAACAAGTACAAGGTGGTGATACACGCCACCAGCCGTGTTGAGTTTACACCCTTGTTGTCTACAGTGGAAAAACCAAAAATAAAAATATATACAGTAAAAACGTTATTTCTGGAAGTCACAGATGTTTTCTAGGTATGAATAAACATGGTGCTAAACTTGCATACCTGAAAGAGACTCCTCGTATTTGAGGATGTGTTCTACCAGATTGTCAACTAGCTGAACACAGGCCTTTTTGGCTGGTTTGTATGATGCGTCCTCTTCAGACTTGAGAAGCTAGAGCAAGATAGACAATGTTCATTATAAAAGATTTGCAATAGTGATTATTTTACCAAGCAGGTGAAGCCCAGATTCCAAATCAAATACTTACATTCTGAAGAAGTTGCTCGAACCAGTCGTAGCCGGTGTCTCGACACGCTGAGACCTGAAGAAATCACAAACGAGAATTCAACGTCAATATAATATTGGGCAAGTGTTTGATGAGAGATCTTTCCTTTTTAGTTGATGTCTATTATTATTATTGCTGAAACTCACCACATCGGTGATGTTCAGGATCTTTCTGGTCATGGTCTCTTTGTCGTGGGCTGGAGTCGGAGTGAACCACAACTTCTGGAATGTCTCATTCACCAATTTCTATGAATAATAAAAGATTGTGTGTCACAAGTTGAGATCTGCACTTGTTGCAAATCTTTTAAGCACCAGGTTTTGTGAAGAATATATTGAAATACAGAGAATATAAATAATAATGGTAGGACTGCAAGTTATAGCTCAAAAAGAATGAAAATTCTCAAAGGACAAGGAAAGGGATCCACATAATTTTGATACCTTCCTCCTTCGCCGTTGGATCATGGATCATCCCTACACATCTCAGTAATCTTACTGAAAGTTGGCTGCTCCAGACAGATGTCTCTGAGGATCTTTATCACCCGTTTTCTTACGCTGATACCAGTGTCCTGTGAAACAAAACCAATTCAAGTCATTAAGGCTTTGCCATTTTATACAAATGTTACATAAACATAAGGTTCTTGTATTCACCCGTGTTTGTCTGTTTTTAGTTTATTTGTAAGAAGGATTATGCAAAATGTACTAAACTGATTTGCACCAAACTAGATGAAGGGTCCAGGGAAAAACCCATTAAATTTGAATATGAATCCATTTAATGGGGGAATTTTTGATGTAAAAAAAAAGAAAGAATGGTGTTGATATCAATGAAATAGTAGAATTTAGAGCATATAGTCAGACTACTTCCTTTCCTTTTTCTATTTTAAGATCTCGACAGACATGTGTAGAATTGTTTGGCCTTGGCAGAAGTATGTGGCCTCATGAATGCCAGTCTAGTTTACATTTTTGCATGGGTTGCAACTGCATTTGTCTGCCAATAGGTGGCAGTATAAGACTGTAATGAGGAGTGAACTTCTGATGAACCCTCCTGAACATTTCCATGACAACAGGCAAAACAATTCCAATGTGTTCACTTCTCAGATGCTGAGCACAAAGAATAAGCACCAGGCTTTTGTGTTGGACCGCATTTCAAAATCGATACATTACATTACAACGGACACGCAATGACCTGGACTGCAACCTGCTTTTAAACTGGCTGCTTAGTTAATTATTTCTATTATGTAAAATAAATGTTAGAAATCCACAATCAAGCAACTTTTCATCAAACTCAATCAATGCAGATGCTTCTTCATGTAAACACAGGAACATTTCCTGTTAGTCTCATTTGTATATGAATTAAAAAAGGTGCATGAAACAGCAGCTTCATTTCTACAATAATTGTCAATGTGAATAGTTTACTGAGATTCTAAGAATCTAAGAATATGTGAAATATGTTGTGGGCATCAGGAAGCTGTATTTTGTGTGTATGAGAGATGGTAGATTTGACCTCATCTATGAACCATCAATGACTTGAAAATTGTTTTTGTTCTGTATAATCATCGTTCCAACCACAGCATCACAAGGACAAACTGGGTGTGGTGTAAACACAGTGCGACAATGGACAAGACAAGAGTGATTAGTTGTTAGAGGAGCACTGAAGGGACCCACTGATACCTACAGATCATTGTTGATGCAGCGAAAACCAAAACATCATCGCAAACAAGGCTCATTCATTGAAGAGAAGTAATGAATGGCTGTCAGGTGTTCAGAGAGCTGAGGTCGTAATTAGATGCACGGTTCATATGGGAACAGTGAGACCCCACGATGCAATAATGTGTTGAGAATTAGTCTGTTTGGGCAACTTACCAGTATCCTCTCTATGAGCATGTCATAGTACTGTTCAGTGAGTTGGGGTCTGCTGAGGACGAATTTGCCGAGCAGCTCCACAGCTGCCTCTCTCACACTGGTGGAGTTGTCCATCAAACGACCATGGACCCCACGCTGCATGTCAGACTGCAGAAGTGGAAAAGAGAGTGTCAGGATATAGCATGAGGAAAAAGAAGACTATGAGATCTCTTCATATACAACAGAACAGCAGAGAACACAATTACAGTACAGAGCAGAATGTACTAATCAGGCATGACAGTGTCTTTACGAACACAGATCCTCACATACCCTTGCCAGTATGCTGGGGTCCACAGCCACGACCTCAGACAGACATTTCATGGCTTTAGTCCTCACAGCAATGGCACTTTCCCCAAGGACTCGCAAGATCTATAAAAATTTAATAAATATCACCAACAGATATTTCCAACAAACCAGTAAGCCCTGATATTATCAATATTATATTTTGTGATTATTACAGAGTAATTCACAAATTATTATATGTGGCTGTTGTGCTTCATTAAAAAGATACTTGTGGTAAGAATAAATTGTACCTGTGTTAAATAAATATCAAAGCTCTGGGCGAACGGCCTCATGGAGGCCAAATAACGCACGATCAGGCAAGAGTCATCATAGTCCACAGTGTCAGAGTTCATCCTGTAGGAGTAGGACACAGAAGAAGGATATCTTAGTTTTATACAGTCAGACAACTGGCAGTGACTGTAACTCACAGGCAACATTGGAATGATTAAATAAGTTCCTGTGATATGGATGACTTTGCAGAGACAGTCACATCCTTACTTCAGTGTTGTGAAATGAGAAGGCATGGTCTTGATGATGTTGCGCAGGAACTTTTTGCGCTTCTCAGCACGCTGCATAATTTCACCGGTGCTCTCCAGCTCCTTGGCGTGTTGTGGTCCATCCGATGAGTCCTCATCCTTGGGATGCGGGTTCCTCATGGACTTCTCAGCCTCTGTGGTGGCGTCACGGAACCACTGGGCAATGTAGAACTTTCGAGCAAACTAGAGGACAAAGAGGGTTTCGGTATCAGATGGAGATGATTCAAAGCATACAGGTATTTCTTTGGAGTAAGAAATCAATAGTTGAGAGTTTAAGCCAATACTGGAATGCTTCTTGAATTTTATAGAAGCGTACTGTTGAGTAATTCAAGCAGATGTTACCATGAACTTGGGGTTAACAACTTCAATGGATGCTATTCTGTGTTTTGAATTGGCAGTAACGTTCCACACAAGATTAAATAGCCCATTAAATTGAATAAGTAAATTCAGAACATGCTCATAGATTTCAGATATCTAAAGCTGTTCAAAGTCACCACTTGCACAGTCAGTCTAATGTAAACCCACCACCAGTGAAGCATCTGTCTCAGCATTCTGTTCCAAGTAGTCCAGTAGGGCTTTCTGCAGCTGCTGGGTCTCATCGTTACCTTGACACTATTGGATCAGAAAGAGAAAAGAGATTTTTCAGCAAAAACATGTAGATGAGAAATATCAAGCAAAAGAGGGACTAAATTGGAAAATACATTTTCTTATTTGCTAATTATCTTTGTCACTATATTGACACTTTAAAGTAATTATCATCATAATTAAAATATGGGGTGTTGGTTACCTGTTGTAGAATCCGATCAATTGATCTCTGGTCCATCTTGCTGGTGACTGCGTCCTTCCTCAGACGGGCGGCCACTGTGCCCAGGTAGTCCAGAGAAGCTACTCTCAGAGCCATTTCTGTCTGTTTATTACTGAACTGGTGGACCTGATGAGACAGAAAGAAAGAACACAAGTACATAAAAAGAGATGTCAGCAAGAAATGTAAATCACTTTACACACATTCATTTTCAGGCTAAAAGAAAATAAAAATCCATTGCTGCAGGTTTAAAAAAAAAAAAAAAATAGTGTGGTCTCTCCTATTTCAGGGCAAGTGTTCATTAATAAAAACAGATACTATTTTTGAACAGACCGAGTGTAACTTTGGTCTTTTACAGAATGTTACATTTTGACTGACCCCAAGCAACCACAGCCCCTAGGCCCTTCAAGATCCCAGGAAAACCCTCCATTACTGCATTAAGGATTATTTAATTTTTACTAGGTGTTATTTAAGTGTAAAAATACTTCACTGCCACAAATCAAAAAGAAATCCTGTTCATGGCAAAGTCCAAAATCAGCAGTACGAAAGTGACTTGCAATGCAAAAATAAATGCAGAGGGAGGATGTCATTCAAATAATCAGTTGCAACCTCTGAAGTCCATGTCTCAGTGTTTTAAGAGTTCCCTTTCGTCAAAAGATCGTTCAACTGTCCCCTGCTATTGATCTAGATAATCTATTGTTGGAAACACTTAAGCGCTAATAGATGAATTTCCAGTTTAAAGAAAAGTGTTCAGTCATACTAACCAGTAGTCTACCAAGCAGACTGAGAAGCAGCTCTGCAGCAGGCCACTCTGGCCTGTTCACTGTTGAGAGCAGATCCTGGACAAAGTTCTCAAACAACGGCCGGTAATCTTCTTCTCCCTGCTTGCTGCCACACCTGAGAGGAAAAAGGTGAGAGGGGGGGTCATCACAGGAAATAACAGGGACAAAGGGAAAGCCGGATGCTAAAGATTGGGTCAAGGGTCATTAATTACTTTTTGAGGAAGACTGAGAGGAAGTTTTGTGCTGTTCTCATTGCCGTCTCATACGAGTTGGTTATTAACAGGTCTTGATCCACCTGAGCAAAGAAAAAGAAAAGAAGGACTTGTGAGCTAATGTCTGAAAGGGGATTTGTATTTCTAAGCATTGTACATTTGCTTTTTCATGTGGTGTTTTTGTGTGTTGGCTTGCTCTCCTACCTTGGTGTCATACTCTTCGAAAGCGTCCTTGTCGGTGGGGAGGTGAACCACACACTGGATCAGCTGCAGCACCAGGGCCGTCACCATTTGGATGTACATCGGCTCGCCATCTTGGTCTGAGCTGTTCAGCCTAAGAACAGGAAACACAATAATTCACTATCATGTGTATTACCCAGAGTAGTGGGGAACAGGCCTTCTTATTAGGAAATATTCACCTCTGCTACTAATGTTATGCTGCACTGGTGGATAAAAACATTACCTGAAATTCCTGAGGGAGCGTTTGCTGGTGGGCAGTCTGGCTAAAGAGGTGAAGATCTCCTCCAAAATCAGCTGCCGATGCTTCTCATAACGCGAGAACACCTGGAGACAGGATTTATTCAGGCAGTTAGTCTCTACCTTCATTGCTTTGTAGAACATAAGCAAGAATTACACACCAAGGGAAGTATATGAGACACTGCAGCAGTGCTCAGGATAAAGTGACCCAAAAGATGGTCATGAGCAGTGTTTATAATAAACACTCAATTTCTGTACGTTCCCAAGAGGAAAATAAAGACTTACTGCTGTAACTAGTTTAATGGCACACAGCTGCAGCTCGCTGACATTCTCCACAAAGAAAGGAGTGATTCCCATAGAAGAAACCTGGAAAAAGAGAGAGTGAGTCAATGAATCATCTGGTTTGTAATTCAGTTTTTGTACCTAAACATATAACGATGAAATTGTCACATAATTTAAGTTTTTACCTGGAGGATGGTGGTGTCAGTAAGCAGTTGGATCTCTAGGAGCTCAGAAATGTTGCTGACGATGTCGCACACTTTGTTGTACAACATGACGATCACTCGTTGCTTATGTGTGGAGCATTTCGCACGCTTTGCCTTGGAGCTCAACAAGCCACCTAGATGAACGAGAAACACCCCTTTCAATACATTTCTCACAGTGTTTTTGATCCTAAAACTATATATATTTTTTTTTACAACCAAACAAATTTCAAAGTGAACTTCAATTTTACTCTCCTTGAATTGCTGGGACATAGTCGTGCATCATGACAGAGCTGACAACTTTAAAAACTCATTTTGTAAATAACAATCATTTAGGTTGTTTTACAAATTAATTTTAAGTTTTACTTCTCTTTATACTCTTTGTGTGTCCATGACAGAAGTCTAAGGAGTCAGTAAAAGAGACAGATAAATCTGTATTTCTCATTGAGTTCCCACAAAGTCATTAATTACATTCACTCCGATCACAGCAGTATCTAAGACCCCGGCTTATAAAAAGTCAAACAAATAAATGAAATAAAGCTTTTTACTTTATCCTGTTTTTACTAGGTCTAGGAACACATACAGTCAGTAAAGAGATTAACAGGGCCGATAAAAGCTTAATGGACATTTTTACATTCCACAACTTACTGGTGAAGTGGCCCACCCGGATTTCTCCCAGTATGCCCAAGGTTACCAGACTAAATATCATTATGTAATAAAAAAAAAATCGATAATTTAATCCTTGAGGGCTGCCACTGCAAAACTAAAATGAAGAAGCAGTGTCCTCACCTCCATGTGGGTCCACCCTGTAGACTGGGTCATACTGTGGATACAGTGTGTTCTGAAGATGGAACTTGGTGTATTGCAACACCCGCTCGATGACGTCCTCTATGTAGACAGCCTTCGGCATGTGTGATGAGGTCATGATGTGAAGAGCTGTCAGACAGGCGTCTGCTGACTTTGTGACTCGCTCCATTATCAGGTCTCTCCAAAGTTTCTCCTCATCCTCAGCATCATGGTCCTGAGGTTAGAAAGGAAATGGATGAGACCAGTGACAGTATTATGGCTTTAAATTTGTTTGAAATGGATCCTGTATTGATTTGTCAAGTATATCACTAAAATTTTGTTAATCAGTTCCACTGCAAAGAATGTAAAAAAAAAAAAGAAGAAGAAAAACAGAGGAAGGGGACTTACATGGTTCATCAGGGTGGTGAGCCTGGACCCATCCTGGATATTCTTCTCCAGTATGTTTAATAGCTTCACCAGCTTGTCTGATGGGATCTACAACAACATAGATCATTATTTAGACCTGCAGCTCTCTACAGCAGCATTATGCATCAACAATCTAAGATAAAATACTTTACCCTGCCGGAGATGCCCATGGCCTTAATCTTGGCAGACTCGCTGCCCAGCTCATTCAACTGGTGTTTACCGAGCAGCAGCTCCTGCGGTATCTCGTCATCATCTGCTGCTGGAAAACAAAATAAAAACATTACACAAAGTCACAATTACTTACAGTGAGGTTGATGTCGTTGGGTTTAGAAAAATGGACCACAGTGGCCAGTCAGAAATGGTATTTACCCATGGCAGTGAAATCCACATCCTCCAGATTCTCCAGGATGTTGTCAATACTTGTTAAGAACCTCTTGAAAGTGGACGAGTCCATCAACTCTTCTTGGGTCAGCTTGGGTTCATACGCTTTCCGTTTCTTCTGCTTCTCCTTCATCTTAATTTTTCTGGCAACTTAATGAGGTGAATTTTCATATAAGTCCTTTGCTATTTGTTTTGTTTTCATCGTACTGGCCAGACGCCAAACTGTCTTTTTACAAGTTCATTATTGTTTAGGAAAAAAAATCAGTTTTTTAGTGTTCAGCTCAACATATTAACCGGACACTGACATGTATGCATTTTTGCATTAAAATTTAATGCAAGCACTGGTTGAATAAATATATCGAAAAAGAACCAATTTTCCTTTTTAAAAAGAATATATTAATTAAAGCACTTTCAATTACCCATGCCTATAAATGTCTATTTTCCGAAACCTTTTTCTTTCTTTTTCAAATTCAACTTCCAATATATTAGAGCTTGCGGACCTGTCGAGGACTCTAAAAAACTCAAAATAAAGTTCTATCACTGTCAAAAAGCAAATAGACAGAAGTTGACATGATGTGACTTGAATACATACGTTCACTAACGCTGGGAGGCGGCGATTCTTCCTCTTCGGAGTCTCGGTAGCGACTGCCTGAGCCTCGCCGACCTTCTCTTTGCCCGCTTTTCCGATGTTCCCCTGAGCCCCGGCGCTCCCTCTCTTCAAACTCCCAGGACCGGTCTTTTTCTCTGCGCTGCCGCTTCCTTGCAGCTGTAGAGAATGAAAATAAAGGCCAATCGTTAACAAAAGCAAATTGATATTAACAACACAAACTTACAATGATCAATCATGTTTTAATGTTCATTACACTTTAAGCATATTTCGACAAACGACAAAGAAGTGACACTAATTGAAAGATTTGAACTCACACTCTCCGTTTGCGTCAAAGTCGTCGTCCGAGCTGACCTCAGCATATTTGGGCTTCTCATTTACAGTGCTTCGTTTCCTCTTGTTCATCTTTACTCTTTCACACAGGGGCATGGTTGACTCGATCTCTGCCAGCAGCTCTGGAGGCAGCTCCTTCAGAACTGCCGGGTCCATACCACCTTAAAGTTGATAATAAAATTATAAAGTTATGAACGAGAAGCTAGTTATGTATTTAACAGTGTGGATAACACCGTGGATAACACCATACAGAAGATGCTCCAACTTTAGCAGAACCGCTTGCAGGTTAACAGCTTCTTGGTCTTACTTTTAACAGACTTTCCTGATGAGATCCTGTTCTTTCCAGACTTGCTGTGCCGGATGATCCTCTGAATCTGGTCGATGGAGAGCTTCTTTAGAACCACAACAGGTTTTGGCCTCTTCTCAAAGTCCTTCACCAAACCAAGCCGCTCCAGTTTAACCTTGGGCTGGCCCCACATTTGACCTTCAGTTGACCCACTGCTATCCTTATCCCGTTTGATCTGAGAAAAAAAAAAAATCAATGGTCAGTTTTCAGTCAGTGTTGGACAGAACAGAAAAGAAAATCAAATAATATAATTTAAACAAACTAACCAAAACTAGATTAGTGATTTTGATGCGAGTTTCCAGTATAGTTCTAATAACAAAGACCTAAAGGAATACTCCACTAATTAACATTATCTTAAATTTTTAAGGATGATATCTAATCCAGTCAGATTACACTGTCAACACTTCAGTGCCAAGGTAGTAACTGCCCACAGCCACAAAGGGTGATAGGCAAAAACTGGACATGCAACAGTTGCCAAAAACATACAGCAAACACAGAAACTATTAATGGCAATGCTCTCTGTTGGCTTACAATTGAGATAAGAGTTTGGCTGAGGTAGGTGGTCGCAAAATACAGCAGGTTTGTTCTAATAAAGCTACTGAATGAGACGTATGGCTGAAGGATCGTATTTTTTTATATTTATGTCCTGAGAACTTAATTAGGTGAAGGTGATTGACTCACGTGCTAACAATGGTAACTTTACATGTAAACAAACAGATAGTCATTCTGTTGGCGGACAATTCCTTCAATTCAGGTGAATTCAAAAATGACCAAATTAGTCTTTTGCCATAAGAACGTCTCGATTGAATTTCACTTAATATGATTCAATTACAACTCCTTCACAATTACTTTATAACCAATCAGATGGAGCTACATCTCTATGTCCTGCCAGGAAAACGTCACCTACAAAGCACATGCAGCACTTGTCAGGTTAATAACCACATTTAAGTAGACAAGTCAATCGGTGTAGATGTGTGGTGAGGGTGATTAGACTGGCTGTCCTATTAAACAACTGGCAGTGTAATCTCGTTTACTTGGGGCTAAATATGGCTTCAGTACACTAGCTGCTTGCACAACTACTGTTATGTTTGTCCATTGCTACAAGTGACCCTCTCTATTACTGTACACAATAAACAATCAAATTGTGCTCGTTTTTGTAAGCAAACACAGAAAAGCTCAGCACACAGGGGCATGTAACTGTGTGCCAAGACATGTGGCTGGGCATTACATCTCTGAACACTTTGTTGACAGTAGATATAGTAAGAGAGGAATAAATAAATTGAAGCTTGAAGTTTTTGGGCTGCAAAATACTGACAGCGAGCGCTTTAAGTAGATATTGAGCCATATTCATCATCCCAGAAAATGACCACTGGAGCATTTCTTTAAGGTAGTTGCTTTTGTTTACACACAGGACTCACAACTTAAAAAAATCTCTACTTTAAACAGATGTGTGGGTTAATGTGTTAACTGATCTTTAGACCAATCCCAGGAATAAACAAAAGGCTTATGGATGGAAAAGCAAAAACCATAAACGAAGCATGAGCTGTGGTATATTTTGGTTTCGTGAGATTGCAGGCAGTGACGGCTGAATGATTGGTAGATGAGTAGATTTTTTTTTTTTGGGGTCGGCCCAGATCACCTTAGGGATCTGGAAGTTCTTCAGCGCGCCACTATGCCCTCCCAGGAGCTGAGCAGGGAAGGAATCTGGAAGTTTAACACCAGAAGCAGACGAGGCTGGTTTGGAACCATCTTGCCTATTGCTGCTCCGACCAGGCTCTCCAGTGGAAGAAGCCCGGAAGCCCGACCTATCTCTGTCACTGCGGCAGCGAGAGTCGGGAGAGCGTCGGTCTCGACCACCAGTCTCGCTCCGATGCCTCCTATCTCTGTCAGATTCTCGGTCCCTGTCTCGTCCGTGTTCCCCACGGTTTGATGACTTTGGCATCTCTCCTCGCCTGTCAGAGGATTTCTCATCGTGTCGGTGCTTTGATGAATCCCGACCTTCTCTCCTGCCGTCATGTTTATCAACCCTGTTCTTGATGACTTCCGGCCGCCCGTCTGGTTTCAACCGTAAAGCTGTGTCAGAACCCTCCACAGCAGCCGGCCCACTAGCTGGTTCTTCCGGCCAGCGTTGGGCCTCAAGAGCTGGAATAGGGGCAGCCAAACAGGGGTCAAGCTGGCCATCAGCTCGGCCTGCCTGCTGTAGGTCGATGCTCACCATGAGGGGAGGACGGCTGGCACCGTTCCCAGCTGCAGTGGCCTCTTGGGGGGTCAGTTTGCCAGCATTTCCTCCGCCTGTTGATCCACTTCCTGGGGCACCTGTGGGTCCACCTGGTCCGCCTGCGCCTGGCTCCAGCGGAAAGGAGTCCTGTTTTCTCTTCTTCAGAGGCTTGTCTGCAAAACAGAAAAACATGAAACTCCGAAAATCAGCCAAAGTTACGGGTTTGTATCCATACACACATTCAGTAATATCCTACTCACCTTTATCCTGCACTTCCTTGGAGCACTTCTCACTAGCCGTTTCTCTTTCTATCCTTTCAATTTCAGCGAGGGCATCCAGTTCCGCCTCGTCGTAAGGGGAACTGGGAGGCTGGAGACCACTGGCACCACCGTGCTGGGAGATCTGTTGCAGCCGGGCTGCTAGGTTTTGCTGAAGAACAGGAACCTGCTGAAAGCCCAGGTCTGCCTCCATGTTGTCTGAGTTCTGGTCCATACCTGGCATGTCACCTGGGATATTAACAAAAAACAGGGTTGTAAATAAAAGGGCTGATGATTTCTATTGCTTCAAGGATTCAGACTGACAAGATTTGTAGTTTGTTCTTAAAAGATGGGAGTACAGCTTTGAACGAGATACAAAGTCTTCTCTTACCTGGATCTGACTCATTTGACTTGACCCGGGACAGTTTGAGGGTGAGTTTTGTCGAGTCCTTGTTTGGCGAGCTGACAATATCGTACATGTCCTTCTCCTCTTTCACCGCTGGGGGTTTCTTCCTTTGCTGGAGCTGCTGTTTCTGGTCAGGGCCTCCCTCCCTCGGTGAGGGTGCATAGGGAGGTGGTGACTGCAGAATCAGTGGGGGGCGAGAACCCGCTGTGAGGGAGCAAGAACAAATGTACAAGAGAGTTACCCTTCAAATGTGTGTAGAAGAGCACATACCTGTGCGAGAGGTACTCTAATCCAATAAAATGCAGTGCTAGATGGCCATTAAGAGTGAAATGAAAATCACTGTGGACTTGTAACACTTCTGAGAAATGATGGCCTCAAACTATTCTGCTGCTGTGAAATTGAAATTAGGAATAGTTCCACCAGCGGCAGTATAGATGTATGCAGTGTAGTTCCTCCTATCCTCTGGCAGTGGACTTACATTTGGGCGTTCCTTCACTCCCTGCTGGGGAGCAGCCGGACTGTGGAGACCTCAGAGGGAAAGTATTCCTCATGGCAGAGTCACCCTCCTAGACAACATATAGATGAGCATGAGCTTTACAGTGACAAAAACAAAACATTTTTCTAAACAGAAAATCGAATTTTTGCCCAACGGTTTCTTGTATGACGGAGCACTTGCTCTAGTGTACAGGTGCATCTCAATTGTAGTTCTATATGTAATTTGGAGACCTAAATAATTTGAATTATCTATAAATTATGTCCAACAATTCAGAAGCATATTGTTGATTTAATATTAAACCGAACACCCAATTGCATATTATTCAGCATATGATATGTTTATAGAAATATTTCCCCTAAATATAGTTCTCCTGGGAATTCTCCCCCAGTGACGGAAAACCGTGTCAAGTTAGAAAATCAGGAATTGAGAACAAAGTTATAAAACCTAAACATAACAAATAACAAACAAATATAACTATACACATACTGTGTGTGGCTTTAGAGGTTGTATTGAGAAACCCCAGTGTCTGGTTGGTAAACATTACATAACCACCCCTGCGAAAACATCACTTGACATTACTTGTCTTTACTTTAGCCCGGAGCAGTTTGTAAAAATGTTGCACCTGAATTCTGTCTAAATCTGTTTGTGTAGTCTGAGACACAACAGCTGTATTTCCTCACATGAACGTTCATTGACAGATGCTGCCTGTATGCATAGAAGTTTCAGCCATTATTCATCACCCTGACTTTGTTATTCACTCACAAATATGATACATGCTTTTAAGTTAACTTGTAAAATATCCTTTTAAGACTTTGTCAGTCATACCTCGCTGCCCAGTCGGTGTACAATGTTAAGGTAGTCCTCAGTGCCATGTCTGTCTGAGTGGTGGTTGGCAGCATTGGCCATCTGCCCCGATACTTTGCCCTCGTGGATATTTCGTATGCCACCAGGAACCATGGGACTGGCTACAGACACTGTCACAAATTTAAAGAAAAATTTGTTTTTTTAGAATCATCTATTAGGTAGGTAATGATAACATTGACAGAAAAAATAAGTTCTCATACTGGACCAAAGAAATGTTTCTGGTTCAACTGCTTCACTTCTCCCAGGATCCCTCCAGCAAATTGAGACCCAGTAAAATAATAAGTGAATGAAATCTTCAATGACTATAAATAGAAAAGGCCCTTACAGTTATAGGTTGCATATGCAATGGAAAATATTCTGCTGTCTGTAATTCACTACCCGGGAGAAATAGAGAAGCTTCTCTTGTTGCAGGTCAAATATTTACCAGTAAAGTAGAAGTGTATGATATAAAACAGAAAATAATCAATATTTTAACCAATAACATTGTCAACCAATTACATGGTAGAAGCCACAAATGTCAAAGCTGTTCGAGAATTAATTGTGCAATCTATTCATGTCCAGAGAGCAGAGATTTTCTCGCCAAATAAACCCGTAACATGGGATCTTTTATAATTTTAAGTATCAAAGACAATAAAAGCATAACACTTTGAATAATTAAATTCACTACATAAAATGTTGCACATAAACACCTCATTTATTAAACTACAAAGCACAAATACAACTAATGAATAACTACGTAACAGTGTTAAAATTCAAGTTCAAATATACATCATCGTCTGCATGTATGCCAACAATGACAATCCGGTTATAAGCCAGTAGTGACAAAGGCCGTTTTCAGACCTGACCTCCGGGTAAAATCTGGTGAATTGGCTACTGGCTTTACCCGCAGTTTGTCTTTCACATGCACAACACTGCGGGAGGTTCTTTGCACAGGCGTGTTCACAACAGCATTAAATCCTCCCCGTTATTCAGGTGAGAGGTGGAGCAGTCGGGTGCAGCAGACAGACACAGGAAGTGATGTATTAACTCCGCTGCGGAGATCACGCGATCATGTTTACAGCACCCAAACATCGTTGTCGGCTCTTATCACCACAAACTCTCTAGACATATATTTGTCAGTGTCTTCTATGTATGAGTCACCGCCTTTTCACCCGAAGATATTTGTTTTATTTTTGTTTTTGTCATTTTTGCGTCTGTCGCGTGTTAGAAGCGCTAAGCACTCGCTCCCGTTAAATCCAGCGGAGGAGAAAATACAGAGGATCTGCAGAATTCAGTGAATGTCTGAAAGCAGCTTCATAATATTTTTTATAAAATTCTGAATATCTAAATTCAAAATGAGGCTTTTCACCAGAAATATTCTTATTTCCTAGTTTCATAAACCATTCAGGAAATCTCTAGTTAAGCATCGGGAAACCAACGAGACTAAAATCAATCCAAAAATAAATAAATTAAAGCAATGACGGAATGAGGCAACACAGGAGAGATAATGTGAAGCAACTTAAGGGAGTGTGAATTTAGCATTTAGCATAAACAGTGGCTAAACAAGGAACAGAATTGTGTTCGTGACAGTCCATAAAACCACAGCCGCTGATCACATGCAACAAAAGTACGACACCACCAAGAACACTGAGATTAGCAGACAACGTCAAAAATGTAGTTGTGTAAAATTCCCATGTGTTAGATTTGCATGCACTTTCAATCATAAGTGATGTGAAGCTGATCAAATCTACCAGACATTATCATGTCAGAAAGCAAAACTGTCATTCTCAAGTTTATAATAA
The DNA here is from genome assembly GCF_022539355.2 of Hippoglossus stenolepis. Classification (NCBI taxonomy): domain Eukaryota; kingdom Metazoa; phylum Chordata; class Actinopteri; order Pleuronectiformes; family Pleuronectidae; genus Hippoglossus; species Hippoglossus stenolepis. The sequence continues at coordinate 17,657,360 of NC_061491.1, forward strand.
GAATGCATTGAATTACACCACAGCACATATCTCCTCAAATAAGCTCTTTAAATAAAACAACAGGACTCTTTAGCCAAACATGTGCAAATTATAGCAAAGCAAATCAGAAAATAAACTACTGTCTTTAAACAACTCATACACACCATGTACACGCAGGCAAGGAGGCACAGACCCATACTATGCAAGCAAAACAAACACACATATATACACTCACCTTGTTGTATCTGTTGGTGTTGGTTATAGCTGGGTGGTTGTTGGTGGGGATACTGCTGTATGTAACCAGGGGCGGGGCTTTGAGGAGTGTAGGGGCTGGGTACTGGACTGTTCTGCTGGCCCATGTACCGGCTACTGGACCCACTCGAAGGTGAAACAAACCGACTGGAAGAAACGAAGGACAGGACAGGGTGGGAGAAGGTAAGCAAGGCGGCAGAGAGAAGTTACATAATTAACTGGGAAATAAATAACAGACAGTATTTTTCTTTCTTCTTTCTTTTCTTTCTTATCTTTCAGATATTTGATGATACTACATCCAGTAAATCCATCATAAAACTAGAAAACAATGACACATATTGTAAAATAGCCAGGTTATACCAATGCAAAACAATTAAATAGTCACCATTTTAAATTATATGATATATTAGGACCATCTAATTCTGGCTGCACAACCTACCTTGACGGACTGGGAGAAATTGCAGCCGGCTGGAAGTTTGTAGACTGGGCAGGGCTATGCATGGGATTCTGGGTGATCTTGAACGGTGGTACCATTGGCTGCTGCATCACATCTGTTTAGGAATGAAAACACAGTTAATTTGTTTAGAAAATATCAACATGAAGCGGGTCTATGCAATTGTATGCCATCGTGTCATAATGTGCAACCGGTACTGGAAGTGTCTCCATACTTTTCTCCCTGAAGATGCCAGGGTTCCTGGCCAGCATGGTCTGCAGCAACAGTGGTGCATCTCCCTCTGGCTCATCGCTACCCAGGTTGTCCTTCAGCTCTCTGAAAGCATGCACAAATGCAAATGATTTACATCAACACAAACTAGATTGGATTCAATTTTGTGCTTTCAAACATAAATGACTCTTTTTCAATTTCCAATTGCATTCTATAAACTGTTATAAACCATTATAGAGTACACAGTTATATAATAATTGCATCTAATAAATTTAACCACAGCTTATGTATTAACATGTATTCTGGCATAAGTGTTAAGTCTCTGATGATTTCATTTCATTCAAGATTCATCTTTTTGTATAAAACTACACATCATCACTCGATCTCCAAACGTCAACTGTGGTCTCTTTTTTTTTTAATAATCCTTTTAAAAGCCTAGTTACGATGGATTCTGTTAAAAATTATGTTAAAAATCAAGACAGATTTTTGCCACACAGACACTCTCATTTGTATACTCACATGTACTCTGTGGACACCTGGTTGAGGCCATGGGCTAGCTGGGAGGCCAGATTCTCATCCCGACAGCCCAGCAGGCAGGTAACTTCCTCCGCGATCCTCCCATTGTATAGGAGGCTCTTAGTGGTGGTGGCCGGGAGAGGGGAAGGGAGGGGTAGCTGGTTCAACACTGAGGTGAGATGAAAAGAGCAAAGGTGGGAAGATAAATAAATACACAAGGCAGGAGACCGGGTGCGGAATCACAATTGCAAATTGACATCCACTCAGAATATTTTGGCTTTTTTCACAGGAAGAGGAGACATAAGGGAAACTGTCACAGTGTTGTTCACAAGACAGCTGCGTTACTCACAGTCTGTTAAGCTAGCGATCCCAGCGAGAGTGGTGATGGGAACATGAGGCATATCCCCATTCATGCTGAAGGTGAGGGTGGGGGAGTGTGTTGATACACAGGTAGATCAGGGGGTCGATGGACGACACCCGTCCTCACATCTCCTGACACCTAGGGGGAGGGAGGAGGGAGAGAGAGAGAGAGAGAGAGAGAGAGAGAGAGAGAGAGAGAGAGAGAGAGAGAGAGAGAGAGAGAGAGATTAGTAATGGAGGGAAAAGATGGGAATGGGTGAGTATGAATGATGGATGAAAAAAAAGAGGGTGAAAAAGGCAGATAGAAGAGGGGATAAAGAAGACAAGAGGAGGAGTAAAAACAATAATATAATGAATATTATTCAAGGATATCCAATTAATAGTGAAAGTCAGGATATTTGCCACCGTATATTTACACTGCTATGTCTACCACGTCATCTGTAGGTCACAAAAACATGTGTTTAATTGGATCTTATCAAACAGGTGGAAAGTTTTACATTTAAACAGGACCTCAACCTTTTCACACTAATATCTGATATTGTCTATTGATTTGTATTATTATTTACGGCTGCTTCCCTATCCATAAGAGGTGAATCCTCAGTTCTCTCTGTACGTGATGCAGGGACACAGGTTCAGAAATACGCCACGAGCATGAGTGCAGTCTTATGAGAAACAAATGCACATTATGACAAGATTGAATCTAGGCCTTATGTTTAAAGAACAGGGCCACGAACTATTAGACCATCCTGCTGCTGCATACTATGTAATTATACTGTTACAAACCATAAGCAGCAACAAAACAACAATTTATTTACTGAGGCAAAAGTTGTAATAAATAAAATCTTTAAGTTGTGGGGGTTTTGCTAAACCTTGAGGAATAAGTCAGTCTCTCCAAGTTAAGCCTCATTATACTGATTGATGCATCTTATGAGTCATTTAAATGTCATGTAAGATTACTCCGATTTACCCTCATGGCAGATGTGATATACACATGAACATTTTAATCTGTAGCATAAAGATGGAAACCTGTGCATCCTCTGTATGGAAAACAGACTGTGACACAGTTGTAAACACACCACCATATTAACATCACTGGATTTTCATAGAAATGTTTGAATGTTGTACAGTGCCTGCAATAATGCATTCCAATAAATGGCATTGATTGCCCTGGTAATACAGTAGATAGATACTATACCAAGTGTGGATACATACCAACATTCCACTATTTTCCCTCTCAATTTGACTTCACAAATTATGCATACTTGACATCACAAATACCGTGCAACTGAATAAGTAGCCAACTGAAGTAAATCTTCTGTGCAGTTTCAAATCGCTTGCAGCATAATATGATAAATCGGCACAAATTAGGGCCCTGAGGTGCACTTAATCTGTCTTAAAATCGCTTTGCTTGTTACATGTCCTTGACCTCTCAAGGAAGACAGTACGGGAGGTCAAAGAAAAACAGAGGGAAAAGCCAGCTGCGATTTCCAGAATATGTGAACGCAGCCCACGCTTCAGGGATAAACCTGGCTGCTACAACAAGCTGAGAGCAGGCCAGTGCAGGGCTCACTTGTAGATACATAATTCTCAATGAAACCAAAATAAAACAAGTCAGATATCAAAATTAGATATTGATGACACACCAGCCGCATCTAAATGTGTCACCAACATTCTCAGCTGTCTTTATGATTATTAACAATAATAACAACTCAGTGACATGAAAGATTATGCAAAACATTATAATACCTTTTTGAAGAATTCTGTGCAGTCTCGGGTGGACTCACTGACATTTCAGATAAAAAATCCTACTCCTTCAATCTGTTGAAAGAGAACATGGCTCTGCATCACACAACTTCAAATGAATCTTCTTTTGAACAATTTAGGAAGAAGCTGTGTCTACAGAAGTCGGACTAAGACATTTCGCCAAAACAACAAAAATATTGCAGAGCATCACAACATTCACTGTCACACATGCATTTTCATACTTGCAAAGAATCTCACTACTGCCATACAATCTTCAAACCAAGAATGCAAGAGTAGGTAGCACTGTTGATCTTATGGGAAATCCTTTTTACTGACTTCTAAACAAATGCAACAACCTTCTCAGCAACTTCTGCATCTCACTGGAACCAATGTAGACCTGTAAACACACCGCTGCAACCAGACCTGAGTGCGAGGCGGATCGTTGGGGTCAAATTGTAAACACGTCGAGCCGATTCCACACGCCTGCAGCAGCGGATCCACAGACTGACACTGTTAAGGTTACACTAGCCAGCGACACTGTTAGCATGCTCACTCTATGTGGTCTCCCTCAGTACGCAGAGGCTTGGCTGACAGCTGTGAGACTGACAAGCAGGAGGCAGCACAAAGGAACAGATGCACCGTGATGGTGGCGGGCAGTAGTGGGGGGCTGCATCCTCCGGTAGCCACCGCCACCGTGCGCACTCCGCAAACGGGTGTCTGCAGGAGAGCCACCACGCTGCATTTGTTGTGGACATGCAACAAATGCCCGCGATTCCCACGAACAACAGCCACAGCTCCAACAAACTCCAAAAATGTGGAGCGACTACAACTGAGGCAACGTAAACCCGAGCTCAGTCAAAACAGTTCCGGCACAGAATTCAAACCAAAAGGCAGCGTTAGCCCTGTCAAAAGACCCAGCGAAAACAAAAACACAACAGCGGGAGGCAAATAACACGAACGAGTGTCCCGACACTTCGTTAGCGCGCAGTTGCAGTCGCCATTCAATTAACAGTTTATCTTAAGTTCGCCGACTTACCAGACGCAGCCCGCTACTTGCGAGCAAAACCTCAAACGATACAGTTTCCCAGAAGTTGACTGTGTGGATGCTGCGGGGCTAACTGCGAAGCTACACTTAGCGCTGGTGGTAGCCGCTAAAATCACCAGCGCTAACTGCCAAAACATTCGCTAACAACAATAGTCGTGTTTTAATGGCTGGCCAGTGGCGCTAACTAGCTCCAAGTGTTGTTAGTTAGCCTCTAACGCTGCTCCCCCGTTCAAAAAGAGGGAAGGAGATTCAAAAAATGGACGAGGAAGCGCTAAGTCGGGGGCTGATAAACGCTAAAAGCTTTCCCCCCTGAGCTCGGAGAAAAAGCAACGGGTTCGAGGGAGTCGCTGTGACGGCGACCGCACGGGTACTAAATCCGTGGCAACGGCCCAATCCTCGGGCTCGACAAATGACATCCAGTTGAGGCCGTGCGCCTCGGCGGAGCAAAAACACACCTAGCTAGCTTGGCTGGCTAGTTCGCTAGCTTCCGTTACCTCCCGGTCAACGATTAACGACGCCGTAGGTGGTCTTGCAGCAGAGCTTTTATTAACGTGGCAGAAAATAACCGCAAATGAAAAAGTTTGATTTATAAAGAGACACGGGTGATTGTATTTACCTTCGGATGTTGCGTTCAAAGGGAGGGGAATGTTTTAGCTGGGTTTGTGTCCGTATCTCTAGCTCCCCCTTTCTTCTCTCTCGCAGCTCCTCCAGAAGGAACTCGACTGGCTTGCCAGCTAGCCGCTCAGCTAGCCTGCTAGCTATCAACAATAATCCGGGTCGGACTGATTCGCTCTTCTTCCGTCACTCGCGGGTGAATGTTCCAACGTACGTTCGCGGGGAAACATTCGTTCTTCGGAGTTTCAGTCGGTCTGCGCCGACGTAAACACCGAGTGCAGCCAATTTCGACAGTAAACGAGAAATATGACGATTGTTGCGATCATCAAGAGGCTCTCCTCTCGTAGAACAAAATGCCGACCGGAAGTTCTGCCGTCTGACTGACCAAAGATCTCAGGAGTGACTCCCTCCATCGGCGCCAAACAAAATGCCATGCAGCGTTTCGCGTTTGTGCCTCCGGGGGGCGCTGCAAGACAAGTTTGTTGTAAATTCAGCCTCAGCTCAAAACGCAAACATCAGCCTGCAGACTAATATATAAACAAATCATCACGTGTTAGGTGTCTGAGGAGAAGATGGACTGTACGCAGGGAGGAGAGGTGTCACAGGTCGTGGCTTCCTGCAGCAGTGAGACTGTATCAGCTGTAGAACCACCTACGATGTACTGCACTTTAACTCAGGTCAGTGCATTTCAATTGTTTATGTGGAATCCATTTCACTGTTCAAATACTTACAGTGTATATAGCAGTTTTTTATTCCACTTATAGTGCATGCTACTTTTTATTACTTTACAGATGTCAAATCTTGATACCTTTGCTGCTTGCAAATTTCCCCGGTGTAGGATTATATCTTATCTTATCGTATCTTATCTTATCTTATCTTATCTTATCTTGTCTTATCTTGTCTTGTCTTGTCTTGTCTTGTCTTGTCTTGTCTTGTCTCAGACCAGACCTATTTCACCCTGGCACGTTACACCTTAATTTATAAGAGTTATCTTCTGTTGCATATACTCTATTATTGTATATGCTGTATTTTTTCACATTTTTATTCAGCTTTTCTATATATGTTGTATTATAATTCAAACATAGGACAAGATGGTAAATATCTATGTTTTTTAAAGTCTTCCACACTAGTTTGATGACAAGTTGCCAACCACCAGTAGATGTCAGAGATCACCAGTGGATGTTAGACAACCTCTACCCACCTCAGGCGGATCAGACCTGGGTGTGTCCCGACATATTTGATACTCTTACGAATATATTTCTTTAATTTCTATTTACTGTTATTGTCTTGGTCTGTTTGTATTTCTCTTCTTGGTTGGAGCGACTGTAACAAAACCCAAGTATTTCTGATTCTGATGAAACAGGCAATAAAATGACCACATATATCAATATAACTATAAGCTGACTTCTTTGCTGTTTCTTCATGTATACACAACAAATATTTTGTCCAATGATGTTGCAAAACTACTTGGCTAAATCAGCAACATATATTCAAAGCACCAAAGTAAAATGACTTGTTATGCACTATGACGCTATCATATAATTACTGTATTCTAACTACCTTCAGGCACTGCAGTTTAATCTATAATAATGCATAGACATGTTATCAATCCATCCATCCCTCCTTCACCAATAGCATACTGCTGGAGCCATGGTTGCTTGTCCATCACAGGGTTCATGAACTCATCATCTGCAAAGTAACTTTCTGTCAAGATGTCTTGCAGGAGAGCAAATCACTGTTTGACCTCAAGGTGTCAGCATTGTCATCAGTTAAAGGTGGCTGGCATTCTGAGTAAAAGTTCTCATTGGCCTGAAGGAACTGGACAGTGGAGAAGGGTTCCTTGTTTGAGGCCTCAGCTCCAGCACAAACAATCAGGATCGGTCGGGGAAGGAGACTGAGGATTGTTCAGTATCTGTGCATCACATCCCTCTGGGCAGCTATTAAAAATATGTGTAGTTCCCAGGCAGCTAATCCCTAAATCCTTTAAACATTAAAAAACAATTAACTTATACATCTTTCCTAGAGGCTTGGCTTTAGATTCCCAGATTACATATGTGGATGTTCATGATAAAATCACAAGCAAGCAACCACTGATTTCAGTATTTTATTGAAAAAAAAATCCATGCAAAATACAACTACAACTATAATTCACTTGTTTGTGTGTGTATGCACTCCAATGTCAAATCATGAGACAAACAGCCATATCAAGAAAAGACAACAGCATTTGTAAACAAAAGAACTATTAAATTTCCTCGAGTGTGTAGAAGAAAACATTTGGTCCTTTAAATCTTCCAGTTGTGAATGTATGAAAGGAACTAGAGCTGTATTGTTAGTTTGGTCACCAGGTTGTATATGAACATCTTTACATGTGCAATCCTCGGGTAACCTTTTACAATTGAAATCTACAATTAATGTACACTTTTATCTACATATCTCTATACAAGTACAGTATATTCAGAAGCATCCTCCTATAATGTCTATTTAAATGCTACATTTGAATTACTTCAATTACAAAACAGCACATATAAATTCAAGCTAAAACAAAGGGGAGAGAAATGAAATCCATGTTAAATCAATCAAGATAAGGGTTAGATTTAATACCTACGACTACGGGAAGCTGAATTGAGAATAGTCAAGGCTTTCCTATAATCGAGCAACATTTGAAAAATCTACATTCAATCTATTGACTACCATTTTAAAAATTCAATAAAAAGCTAATATTTCATAGTGACACTGTTTCAGCTAAATTATTTTTAGTCTTCTGTCCGCGTTAGAGGGTCTATAAAGAATTGACCCACAATCATAATGAGAAGTGATCAGACATACAATCTTTACCGTCTTTCCATTGAAAGAGCACACCATTATTGTGCAGGTTTTCTGTTTGGGTATGGGTGGGTGCGATTGAGTTAAAAGGTAGAAAAATTTGGATCATATTTTTGGTGGGTTTTTTTGGTTGAAGTTTAATGGCTTAAAATTCGGATTTGATGACAGTTAAAATTCTCAGCTGAGCAAATTCACACATTTTGACAAAGCTTAGAGATTTTGGTTCATGAGTTGTAATGATTGTAGTAATTTGTTTGAGAAATATGTGTTCGAAAAATCCAAAATAACGGTGTTGGTTACTTGCCCAATGGTATTTTCTGGTTTGGACAGTTCGGGGGACAAAAGTATGTGGGCCACAAGGTAAATTACATAATTTATCCAGTTGATCTCTATACACCAAAGAATAAGAAATAAAGCCACTGACGACTGTAAAGAAGTTTGTAGATACACAGCCCTTTCCCCCTAAAGATGTTGGCCTGCTCACTGCAGTGTATGTGCATGATATCCAACACTCAACAGAACGATTTTTATAACCAATTCACTTACATTCTCACACAACCCAAAAAGCAGCACCTGTAAAGCCAGAATAAAAGTTTCTATAAAGTTCAAGAATGGGATGTGATCCACTGTAGTGTTAAGACTCACAGCAACACTGACCTCTAGTGGGAGAGATTGGTCATCACAGTTCTGAGAGAAGTTGGATATGACATGCAGGCCACAGACCACCAGGCTCTAGTGAAGTTCATGTTTAATAGTAAGCAGCTGCCACCCCATGGCTGACACATGATGTACTCTTAGGAAGCATAGATCCTATAGTGTGACAGGAAGGACCCCCCCCCCCCACATTAGTGGAGCTCACTTGGCGGAATTATATCCTAGCTGTACATCGATTTAATTTGAACCCTCCAATCATGTGAGAGGAAGGTTTGCAAATCAAGAAGAGATTAGTTGAGGTTCAATGCAGGGGAAAGGTTTCATAAGAAAAGATGTAGCCCGGGACGAAAAGCTCGCCCCTACATCTTTGTCTCGCTGTCAGCAGGCCTCTCGTTCTCGTACTCGTTCTCCTGGCTGATGAGCTTGTACGGCTTCTTGTCGGCCTCCTCCACCACCGAGTTGCCCACCTCGGGGTCCTTGTTCTGCAGCTCGTGGCGAGAAAGGTGTTCCACTATGCCAGCACCGATTGAGTCTCCGAGGACATTGGTGGTGGTGCGCAATCGGTCCCTGAAGAAAGGCGGAGAACAGGTGAGAACAGGAGGTGAGAATTTACAAGAGAACACAAGACAAAATAAAAAGAAAAGGTGAAATGAGAGAGGCAAGACAAAACCAGCTATAACACTATGAAATAAGAGAGGACGAGATGAAACAAAACAAGAGACAACATGAGACAAAACAGGAAAAGACAAAACAAGAAAAGACAAAATAAGAGACAAGAGAAGACAAAACAAGAGACAAGAGAAGACAAATCAAGAGACAAGAGAAGACAAAACATGAGAAGAAGACAAAACAAGAGAAAAGAGAAGACAAAACATGAGACAAGAGAAGACAAATCAAGAGACGAGAAGACAAAACATGAGACAAGAGAAAACAAGAGAAGACAAACATGAGACAGAGAAGAGAAGAAGAGAAGACAAGAGACAGAAGACAAATCAAGGACAGAATAGAAGACAAACATGAGACAGAAGACAAATCAAGAGACAAGAGAAGACAAAACAAGAGAAAAGAGAAGACAAAAAATGAGACAAGAGAAGATGGTCAGAAAATTGGAGGCTCTTAGTGCTGCAGGCCATCCACGGCTCAGACAGTAGATGGGAGGAAGTGGGGCTTTGCACGGGGATCGGATGCCGACTGAATAAAAAACAGATGGATTGAGGGACATGGAATGTGAGGGGAGTGTCTCTGGAAGCTGTCCCCTAATCTACTCAAGAGCGTACATTGCACCAATTTGATCAATTAACCCCTGAACATACCACTGAGTGGAACGTAATTGAATTTATACGCCACTGTATTTGATTTCCTCGTAGTCTAACCCCCATCATTACTGTCGATGAATCAACTTTTTACAGTATATTCAGGGTGTTGTGGCTTCATTGGACACAAATCCCATTTATCTTTATTTAGATTTTATCGTTTTAAAGTGACGTTCTCAAAGATGTGATATATATCCAATACTTACAGGAACCAATCAACGGCAATGATGAGCGAGATGTCATCGGTGGGCAGGCCTACCGATGTGAGCACTATCACCATAGTAACCAGTCCTGCCTGAGGGATTCCAGCTGCTCCAATACTGGCTGCCGTGGCAGTGATGCTGATGGGAAAAAGGTGGTGCAAAGAAAGAAATTGAATAGTAATTAATTTACATTATGTTAAAAAAAATGTCCTTAGTTTGACCACTTGATTATTTTGTTTGTTGCTGCATTGAAGAGGGTCACTTAAATTCATTCCATTCCTCGGGCTGAAATACCATCCCTCATCTATCCCACAGGCAAATAAACTGACAGACTGGTGGTCACAAAACCATTTATTAAGCTGGAAACTGTGGTTTTGAGGCTTTGCTTGGCTTAAGTTTTCTTCCAAGCCATAATGAAAGACCTGTAATAGCAACATTCTCATGTTTGTCCCAAAACTTGGAGATGGCAAGATTCACAGAATAAAACACTAGATACTAAACAAGTTTCATACCTGATGGTGAGAATCTGTCCAAAGTTCAGGTCATAGTCGTTGACCTGGGCGATGAAGATGGCTGCCAGGGCTTCATACAGAGCTGTGCCATCCATGTTTATTGTAGCGCCGACAGGGAGCACGAAGCGAGTCACACGCTTGTCCACTTTGTTGTTTTCCTCCAGGCATTTAAAGGTGATGGGCAGAGTGGCTGAGCTGTGAGAGGACACAGGGAGGAAGAGGTCGGACAGAGAAAGTGTGAGAGAGATGATTTATTCAACTTGTTTATTATAAACTACAATGAGTGGCTGAACTGTTAACTCCACTCGGGAGGTTATGTTTATTTTTTTGTGGCTGTTTGTTTGTCTGTAAACAAGAATATACAAAAACTAATGAACGGATTACCACTAAATTTGGTTGATTATTATGGTACAGGGGGCGGATCCAGTTTAAAAAAAAATCTTTCTTTAATAATGAGATTTTCCTAGGGAATGATTCTTGGATCTTCGTTAATAAAAAATTGGCATATTTATTTAACTGATATCTACAAGTGTGTGTAATTTGGTTGCAGTTAAGGGGAATGTTGGGCCTTAGCGAAGGTGTGCGCTCTATTGAGTGCCAATATAGTTGTTATTGCTTTAACACTGACCAATAAATTAGGGTAAACAATATATAAATCATGCTTATCGCCCATGGTCATCAGGGCTGGCACACTGCTGATGTATGATACCATTCACTGTATACCAGACATGAATGGCTTGAAATTTGACAAAATTATTTTATTTTATTCCAAATTTGAAGAAAATTTATCATTACCGAGATATAAACAGGAATAAAGCAAGTTTATTTCTACAGCAACTTTCACATGTACAAAATCCAAAAAGTGATACACACCTATTAAAAGATACGCTATTGAAATCAAGCAAACTGTGCAACCTTTAACCCTCTCACGTACCTTGAGGATGTTCCCAGGGCAGTGATGAGCGCCTGCAACAGCCCTGCGATGAAAACGAAGGGGTTTTTCCTGGTGATGACGAAGTAGAGTGTTGGCAGGACCAAGATGGCGTGGATGGACAGTCCACAGATGACCGTCACTGTGTACATCCCCAGCTGGCCACCCATGGTTGTAATGTCATCCATCTCCACAATCTTACCGGCAATCAGGAACAAGATACCGATGGGGGCATACCTGAGGATTGATGAGGTGGTAATTCATCAGCGATTCATTCAACAGAATCTCTGCTCATTCATCCACCCATGCACTTACCACATGATAATGGCAACCAGCCTCATGATGGCTTCGTTGAGACAGTCGAAGAAGTCCTTCAGGGGCTGTCCCTTCTCCTTCATGCTGCTGATGATCAGACCGAAGCAGATGGAGAACACCACCAGGCCGAGGGCGTTGACTCCGTTTACCGACCCCGGCACCGGGATCATCTCCTCCCGGCTGACCTCGCTGCCGTTGAGTGTGAATAAAGTGTCATTCACCGTCATCTTCACATGGACCACTCTCTTGGCATACTTTGTCTTGAACTGGATTTTAAAAGAGAAACACATCGGGTTAAACAGCAGTTAACTCCGGGGGCAATAGCATTTCATATTTGCTTTTAATCAAGTGTAAGATTTGGGTTTCATGTTCATTGAAGAGTCTAATTTGAAGACAACTAGTTCAGTGTCAATTCTTTAGAATAAAATGCATGAATGGATCAAGGTTATTGTGAAGTGGATATAGATATTTTACATTAAAGATAATTTCAGAATATAGGTATTTGTTTGTGCTTTCCTATGTTGCCTTTACTAACTGGTACACAGACTTTCACAATACCACAGGAAACTGTCTGTCTACTTCAAATGTGGAACGAGGAAGTGAAAGTGGAACTGAGACCAGGGATGCAGTTAAAAATACAGGCGTGTCAGCTGTAAGCATGGGCAGACAGATTAGATTATCCCTGGTTACAACCCTTATTGTGGACCTATGAGCACAGATTGTGACGTGTAGTTGCAAGAATTGTGTTTTATATCATTGCAAATTTAATTTCTAATTTATTTAGTGTTATAAAGATCTATAAAAGGAAGCTGAAAGTTCACAGGAAGTATAAATACATACAGAAAAATATTCAATTGAAAGTATGCATGGAGAGACTTCAAATAATGCTAATTGAGAACTTGAATACGGGTGATGATATGCTAAAGAGAGAGTTCAGGAATAAAAGCATTTTATGTAACTGCAGGACAATGACTGAGAGAAGATAGAGGTGGAGAGAGACTGACCTGTTTGGTGCAAGCTTCCACGATGTTTGGAGGAAACATGTTCCTGAAAAACCAAAGAGGTTGGGATTAAGAAATCACAGCACTAAAACACTGAAAACTAAAAGGCCCATTGTCATTTAGAACATGTACTTCTTCAAATGTAACAGATCTAAACTATTCCTTCTCCCACTTTGACCACCTCCATGGGAGCGATCAATACCCAAAGTGACAATAAATGAGGGAATACTATTTTTGAGGACAGAATCACTGAGATACTAATGTGAGCATGTTTCGTCATTCAATAATAGAAAAAGCCTATTGACAATAAGTTAAGTTATTTGTATAGCACTTTTCCCAACAAAGTCCTAACAATAAAATAAATTAAATTACATAAAAGTACATTTTTAAAAAAGCCCAAAGATTAACTTTAAGATGAGATTTATTAGCAATAACAGATTTCTGATCTCAGCTGGTCAGTCATTGTCGAAAGCTTTAAAAGCCATCAATATCTTTAAATCAATGTGTGTGTGTGTGTGTGTGTGTGTGTGTGTGTGTGTGTGTGTGTGTGTGTGTGTGTGTGTGTGTGTGTGTGTGTGTGTGTGTGTGTCTGTGGGCACCTCATAAGATCCAGGAAGGCATCAGCCGGGCTGATCTGCTCTATCTGCGGCTGCTTGGTGAACTCATCCTTGGATCCTTTTCCAGGGTGGATGATGAGCACCACGACGATACCGATGAACACAGCAATGACAGTGGTGGTGGTGTAGTAGACCACCGCCCTCATGCCCATTTTACCTGAAGCACGGCTGTCCAGAGCAGCCATACCTAAAAAAAGGTAAATCAATATGTAAGCATTTATCCACATCCCAAAATCCTCAGAGGCCTGGCTCTTTATTCTCCACATGGTTCCTATAGAGGGAGCAGGAGTGCTATTAGCCTGTGGTGCTATAAGCAGCTCCACGTGGACACATGTAAACAAACCACATAACCAACCACAGAGCAGCTTATATGAATTGTTTTTACCAATGACCTGAATCAGCTTATCATGACTCGCATTAGAAAGTGTCACCCTAACAAACCCTTTTGTCAGTATATTTTATTTATTAAAATTATTATTGCTGTTATTTGTTATTGTGTACTATTGATTGGGATATAAGAATGCTTCAGTTTCCTCCAAGAGGCCTTGAAGATCTGCAGAAGTGTTTTTTTTACAAGAACTTAAACGCCCACTGCCCCATCTGTGCCTGTGGTCTTTTAAACGTTCCCCGATGTAATTATTTTGTTGACTTATTTCTTTATTCATTCCTTTTATGGTGGGATTTAATCGAAAAATTATTGCTTTAATGAGGGACTTTTTAAGGGGACTGTCGAAGCACTCATTGGGAGTGCTGTGATTTAACCCCAGCCTAACCCTAAATGAATAAAGTAACAAATCAGAATAGATAAAAAATAATCTAAGACTGAAAATAATCAAAAAACACTGCTTTGATATTGACATTCCTTGTTTTCACCAACATCTGTCCCCGAGAGAATACAGCTAGCCTGAGAAAAAGCTGCTGTGATTATCAGTGGAGCGCATCCATCTGGATTATCTGACGAGGTATCTGCGACAACAAAGAGCGGCAAGAAACATAATCTGACTCTGACCTTTACCGGCAGAAAAGCAACACCTTCTGTGCAGCATCCAGCCGCAGATCAAATGTACACAAATCTGTTTATATATTGTATATTCATATTTAATACAGATAATACATTCTAAATTATAGCTGCAGGGAAAAACTCTTTGGAAGCCAATGGTCTTTTTCAGTATTTTTCTATTTGATAATACAACAGAAACATACTGTGTGACATTAGTTTGTTGTGAACACAGAAACCAGCCGGAGGTGTCAGTTACAGATGAACAGTCTGACCACAGCTGACTATCTGTTTCACGGAGACAAGGATACAACAAAAATGAATCTGTGTTCTGAGAGGAAAACTGAACATACTGTGAGGGATATCAAGTCAAGGCCATAGCAGAGAAATTACAACACAGATTGATGTTTTATACAGAAACAAATGTGATGCAGCAAACCTGCTCCTGATCACACATTATTACACATAAAAATGTGGTTTAGTTTGTTTCTGGTCATTTTGCATTTCAGCACACATAACCTAAAATATGTGGTGATTTTTGCAGGCCACAAATCAGTTTGGTGCTGGATAAAAAAAATATTTTCGACACAGTTGATCCTCGTGTAAAAGCTGATAAACCACTGACTGTAAAGATTTATCCAAACCAGAGAGAAGTTCGAGGCAGTCAGAGCTCATCAGAGCCTGCGGCTGAATCTGTCCTCCGCAGCTCTAATAGCATTAAACAGACTTTGCAGGGATAATGGTGGTAAAAGAGAAATGCAACCATTCAGAGAGCTGGATTTGGAAAACAGAGAGGCTGCCTCAGTTGTGACAATCGTGACTGTGGAATTGCATTTTCACAGTGTCAGGTCCTATTATTGCTGTTTTCTTCATTCAGAGCTGTACAAGGCAAAGCAGGGCTTTGTGTGCGACAGGAGATCTATGTGTTCTTTTCACATGTGGCACTTTGGCACCGTGTGTACTAACGTGTGTGTGTGTGTGTGTGTGTGTGTATGGGTGGGTGTACCTAGTGGCCCTGCTTTGGCCCTCTCTCTCTGTTTCTCTTGTATCAACATGCCCAGGACTTGGGCTTTCATCCACCGTTCTTTCTGATCCTCTTCCTCCCCTCCTCATCCTTCCCTCCCTTATTGTCCTCCCTCAAATTCCACACCTCTCCTCTCTACTACCCCTTGTTTCAGGGTGCCCCCCCGAGTACCCCACCCACCCCCTGCTCTTCCTCCTCTCCCACCCCCACATCTTCCCTCCCTGCACTTTTTTTCCCCTGCACGCTGATCTTATATTGCTGCAATTCTCTTTCATTGCCTCCTCCTTTTCTCCCACCCCCCTTTCTTCTGCTCTCCTCTTATTCCCTTTCTTTCTGACAGCCCTGGGAAAACTTGTTGACTTTGTCAGCCCCGCACACACACAAACACACACACAGACACACAATGATCGCCGGCCTGTTGTCCAGGCAACAGCGGACGCAGCCGAACCAATTTCATTCTTTGAAAAGAACGAAAGGACCAACACTGAAGGGGAGCAGGGAGAATGACTTTCTTTCTCATATGGGGGAATGTTCATCAAACACAAAAGTACAAGCCTACTTTAGGGGGGGGGGAGTTGAATCACAGGACATTGTGGCAACTGCGAGAGGTCGGTCCCCAGAGCAATTAACATCCCCTGACACTGGGCAGAGATCGACTCCAAACTTCTAGCAGGACTTTATTTGAGGGCCTGCAGTCAGAAATCACCTTCTACATATCAGTTGATGGAGTTTGAAAGATTTTTACAGAGAATTAATATGGTTTGATAATCCACTTAAAAAATGTGTTGAAGTTGATTTGCTGCTTTTCTTTGTCTTGTATACTTAATGTGAATATCATTGGACTTTGATGAGGTGGTTGGACAAATAAAGCAACCCCAACATCTCATTTTGGAGTCTATATGTTGTAATCTACCCCTTTTCTTACTTTTTCGAGACAAACAATAAATAGATTTATCAAGAAAGGTCAGAAGTGGAAATTATTGCCAGTTGCAGCCCCACAAAGTTGTGGTATTACGTTTTTCTCTCATGCTAAATGGTCACATTAAATGGTAAAAATCTAACATGATAGCATTTGTGGACAACAGATACAAGAATAACTAAGTTCCGGCTTTAAACATTAAATTATTAGATTATTAGTTTTTTATTTATATGTTAAATTTATAAAATCATCAAAAATGGCAGCAGATTGACACAGAGCCAGAAACAGACATGGCTCTGAATAGTCCGAGACATTTTCCACCGAAATACCAGCAACTCCCTTTGCTCGGCCTCCCTCATGTTGGTGATTCTCCTCCCTCCTGTGCACCGGGCACTCTGCGCTTGGCACCGAGATACCAGAGAGATGCGAAAAGCGAGTTTCAGGGTGAGGATTTAACCCAAATGATCTAAGCACTGCTGCCAGAAGGGCCCATATATGTGATGACTATTCTGAAAAAAATGGTAAACTGTCATTTCAGTGAATAGCTGTTTTTCATACAATTTTTCTCTCACTTTAACAAAAGAAATAGTGTAAAAAAAAAAGTCTGACATACCAATGGTTTATGAGTCCAGTTTTGAAACTCTTACACCTTATTTTTTTATTTTCTCTTGTTACTTCCATTGCCCTAAGTTAAAGAGAATATATCACACTGCTCAAAATGTTATGTTATTTCTAAATCTATACAATTTCTGAAAATGAATTAGATACGGATACGTTTAAATAATGTTTTACTTATATATTTACCGTATATCCAAAATCATAGTATTTGATACATTCTTTAATTTAAACAAAGTATAATACTAGTGCTACCTGGATGACCTAATGCAGTAATTTAAAACCTCAAAAGAACTTTTACTTTATTTCACTTTTATTCTTTGACATCCCAGATGTTTTTTTCGTTACTCCTCATCCTGGTCTTCCCCTCGACTCCCTCCCACTCCTATACATTCAAGTCCCCTTCCAACGACCTCCTCTGTAATCATCCCCCTTTTGCTCTTTTACGACCCTCATCCCCTCTTCCTGTCCAGCCCCTTCTTGGCTCTATAAATACTCATGGATGCTCTGCTCTCATTATGACATTTCTCGAAACAATATAGATTATTTAGAAAGCATAAATCAAAAGGTTGGTTTGAAGTGGATATGTGAGTGAGCACATTTTAAACAAACGTGTTTATGGATGGGGGAAGATCAATCGGGAACCCTGCAGTTAATCTCAAGCCCATTCCTCATGATCCTTCATCCTCCATTCTTCTCCCTGTCTATCTGTCCACCAGACCATCTTTCCCTCAAGGCCTATACCTTCCAGGGTTCCTCTGCATGTTCTCAGATTTATAGATTCCCAGTTCATCCAAACTTTTAGACTCAAAGGCAAGTTTCTTTGAACTGGGACAGGCCATTTCACAAAGTGGCACAAATCGCTCTGGGGAGTGTGACAGTCCAGGGCCCACAGAAAAGAAGTCATATGAGCTTATATGTTATTCTCAATTTCATGCTCCAAGTCCATGCATGTAAACAAATCGCCGATTCTTTGTGAATCCAGGCTGTATGCTACAGTGATAGAAACATAGATGAACACACAGCGAAGTCTGTCAAAACAAGGTGTTCTCTTTATTCTGAAGTAACCTCAAGTTATTTTATTACTTTTAATGGGAGGTCATACAGTTTCAGCAGAAATCTGAAAAGTTTGAAGGATAAAATGGATTTTTAATATCATATAGGTCAAACTCTTTATTAACTAGAGGTCTGCAGCTGTGATGCAGGTGTCAACGATATTGTCATGTTACACATTGGCCTAAACACTTTTGTGATGAGAGATAGTCTTATGACTTTCAATCGATAAGCAAGTCTCAATTCGATGAAAATTTGAGTTAAACTGTGGGATAAAAACGAATTAATTTGATAAACAAAAATAACTTTTAGTCTTTTCTAAATTATAGAGTTGACATCAGCAACTTACGGTATGATGTTTTTGTCATCAGCGTTTTGGAGTCTTGTGTTGTCACAAACATCCGAACATTTACTCTGATTGCCTTCTATGTGCTGCTGCTATGTGCTGCTGCTATTCTCTTGGTAGTGGCCGGCTGCGTTTATGGTCAGTGCAAATAAAATCTGTTCAAACTAGTGTTGTTGCACTGAAAGTTAAAGAAATTTAAGGCATTTTATTGTTGTATGGGCGGTTTTCTCACACTGAAACTGCACAACTAAATTACTGGTTAATAATAAAAATGAATAAACAATTAAAAACATGATTTCCACTGCAGCACATTGATTCAAGTCGCTTTCTGAAGGATGGATGAAAGAACTTTGAAGTGGCTGCTTAAATTGAAATGACATGTAGGTGTGTGTTATCTGTCGTAATACAGTAGTTGACTCTATCTGGTGGAACGACAGCTTTCTAGCAGGCAACTTTGCATCTGATGACATGGAGACACACACACGAGGGAGAGAGAGGAGCTGGATGACTTCGTTACAGAACCTCTTTGTTGATTTCCACATGTTGTAGCTGCGGTCATGTGACATGATGTCAGAGGATGCTGATGTTACGCCCTGCCGCAGCACCGAGTAGGTTATTATCGGACAATGAGTGTCTGTCATCCCCTCAGGAGATTGGCCTCCTGGCCTGTCAATCACTGCTCAGCGACACCACATCTGCTCTCAGTATGATCCAATCCCACTCTTCACTCACTGCTGCTGATCACTGTTTGTGGACGCTCAGGTTCCATAACATAAATGCAGTGTTTTACTTCCACAACAAGTAGAGGCTCCTCTCGGTAACAAACCCATATAGGCCTTTGCCTCTGGAAGAAAAAATCCCTGCGCGTCTGACTGGGTCTAAGAATCGTACTAACGGTGGCGAATGAACTCTCTACTTCCCTGGATTAGAACTGAAAATGGCCCCGATACGTGTCCACAACATGTCCTGGAACTTCAAAGCAATCCAGACCACAAATTCTAAACGATTTATTCAATTGAAACACATTAAAGTTTGGACTGCGTCGCTCATGTTGTCAAGATGAAGACAATTAGTACAAGGCCAAAGCATGTGATTGAGACCAGCGCTGTAGGTTCAAAACATGTCTCTCTCTCTTTATCTCTGTGTCTCTCGCTCATGGTTATCCTAACCCCCGTCCACCGCTAGGCCCAAAACCAACAAACAGCATCGGCTGAACAAACAACCCAGTCTGCCACTCATGAAGTACACATTGGTCACAAACCACTGTCACTGTCACTGGTTCACACAGTGTGCACTCGTTTTACCTACAAAATATGTTACTGCAAACACACACAGACAGACACACACAGTCCCTCTTTTTCCACATGTGAAAACTGATGCCATGTTGAACACGAGAGAAATTGCTAGGGGGTTTGTGCTATCAGGAGATCAGGTAGAGTGTTGTGAGTTGTTGGATGTAAATTTAGAACAAAACACTGTCACACAGGCAGGATCTGAGATATGTGTGCTTATTTTAGACTTCTGAAGTCATTTTTAACTGAGTACTTGATGTTACACCAATGTGAGAGTACTGAGAACAAGCCTTGGGTGTCTGCAGCATTGTCAGCCCTATTCGTAAACCTGATGCGATATGATTATAGACATATGTCAGTTATGTGAGTGAAAAGGCTCAGGCTTATCGCGAAAAGTTGAAAAAAAAGCATATGTCTGTGAATTTAAAAATCCAGCTAAAAATAAACATAAGTAAGAGGTGACTTGACTGAATGAATGAACACAAGGCTGTCGAGTTTGGTGTCCATACCAGAAATGAGACTGGAAACCAGCAGGGGCAGCACCAGCATCTGAAGCATTCTCATCAGCAGCTCTCCAGGAAAAGAGAAGAACTTGACTTCGCGGTAAGTCATTTTATAAGGACGCAGAGCGAATCCCAGGATTATACCTGAAGAGAGGATCAGATACAGAGAAAGAGTCAAAACCTTGTTAAAACATTTCAAGCGACTAGAGCTTAGAGCTTAGAGCTAATTTAAAAAAATTGTATTTTGAGTATTTATGAGCGATTACCATGTTTATACTGACTAGTTTTGAAAGAACTCTGGAAAGCTGACACATCATCTTTGTATGATATGACTCACTTGCAGCTTCCTGAGCAGATAAATGTGTGGTGCAATAGGTGAAGTTTACAATCTTCCTGTCTTCACTTTTTGCATTTTAAATCATTTGAAAAAATTTGTCTGTGGATGTTCTCAGTCATCCAGCTTATTGCAAACCAACCATGCTGTTGGTTTTGTTGTGAGTCGTTGACCCACCTCGCCCCTGTGAGTCATGTGTCCTAAGGTGTGAATTGTAGTGAACCTTCCTGGGGATGGAAATATTTTCTCTTGCAGAAGTTCTTTCTTTCAGTTTCACTTTTGCCAGCCCTAAACCACCACCAGGCCCAGGTGGCTGCTCCAACAGCCTGAGGTGACGAGTAGCCTGAATTAAACAATCAATCAAATGAGTTTGCCGTGGCGCGGTGTAACTCTAGCTGGGCTGCAGATGTGCCGGCAGTGTGTGGGCCAGGCCCGCTTCCCACTGAGTAAGACTCAGAGGTTAATGGCAACAGGGCAAAGGTCGGCTACAGGGTCAGATTTGGGCCAGTCTCTTAAATTCATCTGGGTTTCCTTTGTTCTCTCATCTGGGGACTTTGTTTCTATTCTTCTCCTTCTTCCGTCCAGCTACAGGGGTGCTGGTCACACCAGATTGATGGATCATTCGAGCAAAGCTTTCAATAGTGGAGGGGGTGGCGTGGTGATAGATGGAGAGGAACAAAGTTTCTTCCTGTAACCTCCAGTTTTAAGTCAATTAAACTAACTAAACATTACCAGTGTGCAAACAGTGTGTTCAACGAAAGCAACTCTCCCCCCAAAATATGTCACTTACCAATAATGACAGCTGCAACAGTTAATAACACAAAGGCATTTCTGATGAAGAAGCCCTTCACATCATCCTTTGTGACGTTCTCCACTCTCTTCCTGGCCACCAGAGACCGGGACTGGATCCCATCCCGGATCCGATGCAGGCCGCTCCGGGTCCTCTGCGGGTTCTCCCCGTTGCTCTGAGTCATAGCTGCTGCAGGAACGTGAACCCCACCGAACGTCTTTCTCTCTGTCACACCTCTCTTTTGGTTCAGAGCTTACACGCTGCCTGATTGAGAGGGAAGGACGACAGATTGATTTAGATATCGGAACATTAAAAACCAATCAGACCATGCACTGCTCTTTGTATGTTCAGAAAGTGTCAAACTGCTCTTCTACACTTATCATATCTTACTTAACAGATTCAAATGTAGAAAATCTGCAGTAACAATCATGCCAAATTCTCCAAAAATACAATACAAAAACTGAGATAGTTCAACTTTTCTGTCCAAGAAATGGGCTCAGTGAATGATAAACACATGTGTTACAATGTTGAAAGCATGCAAACATTAACTCTCACTTACTACACGTATACAGTCTGGGTTACACTGATCCACACATGCACACACACGCAGTCACTGGTCAAATGGTAAAATGCATATAAAATGTTAAAACACTAAAATAGAAGTTGTTTCTGTACCTTTTAGACTTGAGCAATAACTTCCCTTGGAGTAAGGTCTCAGTGGTGGTCTAAATATAGTTTGTTTTTCTTTCTTTTTTCAGGGGAAAGCTCTGGTTTAGAGCGCGGTGAGTTGGGAGAGGGACAGGGGAGCTCTTTGGCTGTGAGCTGGCTGGTGTGAGCAACCAGCAGTGAGGAGAGAGAGAGAGAGAGAGGAGAGACAGAAGAGAGGGGAGGAGAAAGGAGAGGGGAGGAGAAAGGAGAGGAGGGAGCGGGGATGAGGGGAATAAGGGAGCCAGTGAGAGATTGGAGGTGGTGCCATAGTAAAAAGAAAAACCAGTGTAAGTCGGTCACAGTGTGGGCTTGTGGAGAGGTTAGGCGGAGACTTGAAAAAAAAAAAAAATGAAGGAAGGTAGAGAGAGAGGAAGGAAAGGGGGGGTCTTTTCAGACAGAGGGGAGCTTGAGGAATAATGAGCTTTCCAAGCAGGAAAAAGAGAAAGGACCTTCTTGTTTTCTTCTGTCCTCCTAGGCCGGCCTTTCAAATGGGGTTTTCACGCTTGATAAGTTCAGCCGGATTGAAGATTCCTGTGGAGAGTGAGTGAACAGAGAAATAAAAGTCCTTCATCCATCAAAACATATGGAGGTGGATTAGCAATTCATACAATTATTGTGGCACCGCTCCAACAGAATAACTCATCCATCAACATCACTTTACCATCTTTTGCTGCATTACACATTTACGC
This sequence comes from Hippoglossus stenolepis, assembly GCF_022539355.2. Classification (NCBI taxonomy): domain Eukaryota; kingdom Metazoa; phylum Chordata; class Actinopteri; order Pleuronectiformes; family Pleuronectidae; genus Hippoglossus; species Hippoglossus stenolepis. Next base: position 17,680,173 of record NC_061491.1, read on the forward strand.
CATGCAAAGTCCACGTGTCCATCTTCTTAAAAAAAACTGCACAGTGTTTAGTTTATCGAGCTAAACACAGCAAGTAAATATTTGACAAGTGCCAAATGTCCAAGTGGCTGTGAATGAAACAATCTGTGTATACTGAGTCTGGATGTTTTTGGCAAACAAGCTGACTTAAACGCCACTGGGATGGTTAAAAAAAACAGGATAATGACTGCCTAAGCTTTAGCACGGCAGAGCAGTCAGAAAATAAAAAGGATGATCCAAACACAAGCAGGCGGGAGTTTAGTTTGGCAGCCTGATCCAGGAATTCACAGTCAAGGAAATGTGTGTGTGTGTGTGTGTGTGTGTGTGTGTGTGTGTGTGATGTGTGTGTGTGTGTGTGTGTGTGTGTGTGTGTGTGTGTGTGTGTGTAAATGTGCGTGTAAATGTGCGTGAACATGTCTGAGAGTAAATGAGAGAGGCAGAGATGAAGGCATCCTTTTCTGACTCATACCAAGGGAATCCACGTTTGGCAGAGATGTGGAGAAATTTTACAGCCCCCCTTCCTTTACACACACACATATACACACACACACACACACACACACACACACACACACACACACACACACACACACACACACACACACACACAAATGCATTTGCACGTTACATTACATGACCTCATAACCTCTGCCATGTTTCTTGTATACTGGTCAATAGCGGAGGAATTTTCAAGAATAACACAGCCAACATATTTTTAAGAGAAGGCGTTCTGAGCTCATTAACGGTAGCTGCACAGAGTTCCCTCAGAAAAAGGAAACTAAAACAGTTTTCGTTTCACAAAGAATTTGATTTCCCAGGGAATAATTCAAGGATCTTGATGGGGAAAAAAAGACATATTTAGAGGAGTGATATTGATGAGAATGTGCAATTTGGTGAAGCTTGACTGAATTTAACGGGAAGTTGGCCGTTGGTGGCGGTAAGAAGTTAGAACTCTACGGAGTGTCATTCTAGTTACTAAATGTGCTTTTTTAAATCTGTTTGGAGACAGAGTTTGCTGTGGATAAAGCAATTTTTACGACTCTGATCACAACAGAATCACTGCCCCCGCAAAACTCAAGCTCTTGATTTTTATTCCTTTAACTCCCATAACTGGAAACACCCCCGTTGATGTCTCCCACATGGGCGACTGTAAAAATCATTTTAGCTGCTGGCCTACTTATTCACATGAAGTATTTATGATCTCTATCCTTTGGGGGTCTACAGCTTTGGTTCAGACTGGGATATCTTAAATATCGGTGAGATGACATCAGTGTTCATAGTCCCAAAGGGATGAATCCTACTGACTTGGATGACAACCTCCACATTTCCTCTGGTGGAACAATGAGGTTCTGGAAATATCTCGTCAACTATTGAATGGATTGAGTTGAGATTTGATTCAGATATACAACATTCGTGTCAGGGTGCATTGTAATAACTTGATTTCTCAGTTTTTCATTCAGCAGCACCATGAGGAAAACGTTTGCATTGGTCCAGTAATTAAGTTTTAACTAATACCAATGACATTCCCATCATGAACCTTTTGCTAATACTGCTATTTGGCAAATGTTGTAATTTACTAATACTGACTAAAATTGTGACCTTGGTAAATATCCTCATTGAGAGCATGTTGACATTAGCATTTAGCACAATATGTCAGTCTCAGTGTTGGCAGGTCTGTGGCTGAGCTAAAGGAACAAACTGAGTTTAACGACTCCATCCGTTCCTTTAAATCATAGGAATTACCTCACTGGTCCGCTGACCTCCGCTGTCTCTCAAACAGGTGCCTGGGAAAGTCAATTTAACAGCTGGAGTTTTCTCCAAACAACAGAAAAAGAACTACTACAAATAAACTATAAATGAGAAAATAGTCTTATGTTAAAGTAAATAATTGTTCCAAAAACTATAAGGGTGTAAAACTTATGTAGATTGGAATTCAAACCAGAACTTAAATCTGAAACAAGCATGTGAGCACAAACTGCAGATCATGATGTTTGTAATCAAAGAGCGAATCCCATGCAGCTATTATTCACAATATGAAAGACCAAGACTATGAAAGACCAGCTCAGAGTTGTTGGTGGTATCACGTTTCCTCTCAGATTCTTGTATCACCATCATTAGCTCCGAACAAACAGGTAATTAATGTCTGAATTGCAGGGAGCACCGATCTGTATTGTGTCATGATCTTCCTCCTGTTGTGACCGTCCCTCGGGTCCATGAGCCAGTGAACAGATCCTCTCAACACCTCAGACTTTAGACTGAGTCACAGGCTTGTTGGTGCACAGGCCGACTATTATTGTCAGTGGTTGTCTGGTCAGGGCTGCAGATCCCAGCACAGCATTGGTGTTATGATATTTTATTTACACCAAGGAGAAGATGGTGGATATTAGTGTTGGACCAACCATCCTCTTCAAAGACTGTTGTTATCATAATGAACTGGCTCAGTATGTTGTTTGTATTGTATATTGTATTTTACATGTGATGATGTATTTTTAGAGTAAAAACAATATAACAATTTCATTCACTCCACAACAGAGAGTAACGTTACTGTGTAGAAAACAAGCTCTGCTACTACCATTCATTCACTGACGCACTGCTTTGACAACCGTGCTCTAATCTATTAACTTTTATTATCATGTGACTGGAAAAGAATCGGATTTTCATGGTAAGTAAATTCATTTTTCCAGCGTTCTAGCAGTGCTTCAATCATCAGCTCGTGGCCACAAGTCATCAAGTATTCTTGGAAAAGACCACATTGTTACGATGAGGCCAGTGTCTTTCATGGGACAGTAGCTCGACCACCATTCATGTGTGTGTGTAAATGAGAGGCGTTACAGGGGTGTTTTTCTTGTTATGGCTGAAATGCATTTAATAGTGCATAACTCCATCTCTGAGATGGCAAGAAAAATATTGAAAAACTCACAATGTTGAAGTAAATGAAAACAAATTCCTGGATCTGCCCCCTTATCCGTAGCTGCACCAAAATTGATGGGTTCTTTCCTGACTTAATTGTACCACATCCTGTGGTAATCCATCCAGTGGTTTTTGCATAATCTTGCTTATACATGTATAGTAAACATATACGTCAATTAATACCTGTAGTGTTGATTCTGCCTTTGTAGAGGTGGAATTTATTGCTAGACAGTTGTACTGGATTGTATTATATGATACAGATGTACCTGCTACTACTGGGTGTGTTGTTTGGTTGGTCCTCTGAAGAGTCAGCAACAAACTTCAACATCATGCTGCAGGATCTGTAATTATACCCATAATTACCATCTGCATGTTGTTTAGAGCCAATGTGAGATGTTTATTTCATTCCAGAGCAAACAGAGATGTAGAAACACTCACTGGCTCCTCTCACTATCTCAAAGGAACAAATAACATTTGTCACCTCACAGCTGGTACTCTGGTTTCCAGTCCATAGACATGCAGATTGGTTAGATGGAGACTGGTGTGAATGGTTTCTTGCTGTATGTTGCCGCTGCAATATGGGCTGTACAGGTTGTACCCTTCCTCTCACCCAATGTCAGCTGGGTTAGGCTTCAGCCCCCCCCACGACCCTCAAAAGTATCAGCGGTATAGTTAATAATCTCTAGCAAATCTTTGAAAGATGCAGAGAGAATGAATTAACACATGCAAGTACTGTAATCATAATCTGACTTCATCATCAGAGTACATGTGCATGTGTTTGTCTGATATGAACTTGTGTGAACATTTTAATGCTTGACCAACAGGCCAATGATTTGTCATTTTCTTGAACAGGATTTCAGATTCTCAAAGATTTCAGAAAGCTTCCAGAGAAATACTACAGATTCATTCATTGACATTGTGCATGTGTCACCACTACTGACACGGCCAAATCCCAGGCTTTCTCATCATCAAACCTCAGCTCATCTGGAAAGCCGTGAATGGGGACCTCACCATTCCTCACCCTCACCGCAATGACCCACATGGCTTCCATCACACATCAATCCCAACAAACAACAACAGACTCCTTGGTCTTTAGCAGGCAAAGCAGAAATGGAGAAAAAAAGAATCAGGAATCCTGCAATAAAACACACAGAAACAACAGAGGAACAGGTGAATGTGACACATTACCATGGTTGCTGGATGAAAAATGTGTCGCAATTAGTTTATTGTGTATTTGCAGTTGTGCTAATCACATTGTGGGGACGGAAATCTGTTCGTCATGGTGACTCACCTCCCGTTTGTGGACTTTCTAGCCAAGAGTTAGCTGCAAGGATTGATACCACACTCATGTCTGTATTGTGAGTACCACCATGCTGTGCTAGTTAGCTTAGCTTAGCAAAAGATTGGAAACAAGGAAACAAGGGGAAACACGTAGTCTAGCTTGATGATCGGTTCATTCATCAATGACCTCATTAGCCATGTGCTTTTAATACTATTACATGTTTTGTTGTGACTTGCTGTAAAAGGATTAAAGTGGGGTGGAGAAAATCCGGCTGAAAATGTGAAAAATGTGGGCTTCCTGTTTTGATTTTTTGTCACACCTCTTCAAATTGCATAAATATTTTAAGAAAATTGTTTAAGAGTGTTTTTGAAGAAAATGAAACGACCGATTTGGCAGTTTCGGCGCTTCATCCAGCTGCTTTTGTACAGTAGCTATGATGTCATCAGTAACCTATAGGCTGATATAACACGCAAACTTTCCCTCTCTCATACACACACATGCATTTCATACACAAATACACACAGGCCATTCCCTCAAAGTCAGCACCACGGAGGCTGTGTAACTGTAGCTGACCCGGGCTCCTCTAGTGGGCCAGTTGTTTCAGATGGGAGTGGTCCACTCCCAGAGGGGTGATGTATCCAGGACAGGTTATAAGATCTGTAGTCTACAGTGGCCCTCTTGGGACACACAGAACTGAGGCCACATTGTTCGCCGGCATCATTGTGCATAAGGGTTTCCCATGGATCAAATGTTGCAGACTCCAAACTCAGGGGTCTCAGCGCGCTCGTAGATGGGAGCAAAGGCTGCTCACACATCATTTCTCACTGCTCTCAATGAGGCCACACTGGACGTGGTCCCAGTGGTTTGTCGTGTGGAGATGGTGGGGTAGTGATGGGAGTACAGGCGAGTGAGGAGGGTACAAGGGAAGATGCTTGACACATGGATAAGGGCTGAACTCTGAGGAGCAAGAGAGCAAGTAAAGGCAGCAGAGGAGACAGAGGGAGTCTAGACACTCTGTAAAAGAGGCAGACTCAGCTTTACCACACAGGAAAACCAACTTCCCGTGCATGCAAACAAGGAACAAACACAAAATATAGACAAATAGGTAATTCATTGGATAAGAGCATTAAATAGACTGTGGACAAATTTTGATAATGTGGTGAAAACATTTGTACTATACTCCAGTACAGTTTTGAGGTACATTACTTTTTCAATTTTCTACTTGTATTTGTTCTCAGGCACTTTACTCTGCAGATACACATTCTGAATCCAATCCAATCCAATCCAATCCAATCCAATACAATACAATACAATACAATACAATACAATACAATACAATACATGAAATTATGATAGATTTAGCAACCCACAAGTATAAAGTTACAAATGATTACCAACTGCAACATATAAGATATGTTTCTACATCAATCTATCAACAGTCATAATCCCAAAATATAATTTGTAACTTTTATGTATATATTGCTTTTGGTACTTTGAACATATTTTTGAATCTAAAATGTTGATAAACACTTGATTTGTGATCAAATTTCCTTGTGACATAGTGATAAGATAATTACATAAATGACGTTAATAATACATTTTTTCTTGTTACATTTTTTTCATATTAATTGTCATAACGTAACACAAAAATGTTGTTGATGTGTTAATTAAACATCATAAAAATGCATCTCTGAATCAATGTCACCTAATTCGAGACTATAACATTAAAACTAAAGATTGTGTCCCAGCCCCGCTTGTTGTTTAAAGATATTATGTTTACAGTTCTGTGTTCTGTGTTTTCAGTTATCTATTGCACTAACTGTCCTGCTCCTAATGAGGGCAGCAACCGTGTACACTCAGCACATTGACTGGTTGTCAGGGAATGCATGTCGATGGTGCTATATCAAGATTTTAAAAAATGGCAGAGATTGCAATAAACTTACAAGATAATTAATTTCAGAGAACACAAGGGTTTGGTTCAAGGGTTGAGTTTCCCAAATAAACTGGGCCTCATGGTGCCAAGGGGAGTGACTGAAACCTGACCGTGTTTGTGTTAGAAGATCACAAAGATTAAAATATGACACCCTTTTTGAAAACTGGGCAGAAAGGACAATTTCTCTATAACTAAAAGATTAAAGTGTGTAATAACAATAGAATAATAATGAAAGGGAAGACAATGGCACGGAAGAGAGGCAGCTATTATCTCCCTTTATCCCAGCCTGGTTTCAGTCTCAGTCACCAGGTCTGAACAGGCAGCACTTATTTAACATTACGTTCAGCTTAGTATAATTAATGTTTAGCTCAAATGGGCGACGTGTGTGTAGAACCATGACAGCAAGGTGTCCTATTTATATCCTGAGTAAAATAATGCCATGTTTATGCAATGTGTTGTTAGATATTAAGTTTGTTGAAAGAAAAGAAAAGAAAAAAGCTGCTATATTTTATATAGATAAAATAAAAAAATTATATTTTTCATACTTTTTTTTTTTTTACATTTCAACTGTTCACTGTTTAAATGACTGATGAACATTAACTTAATTTATTTCTAAAAATCATTGCTGAGAAGATTGTGCCCTTCTTTTCACATACTTAATCTTGGTGAACTGTAATGCTGCAGAAGCTTCAGGATAAATTCATTAGCCCCATCTAGTGGTGGTAACTCTACACTGATATATAAAGAAACAACAAAAACAAAACAATAAACAGTTTTCACTGTAATAATTGATTTTCCTCACAGATGATTTGATAATTTGATAGTCTTTATGTTATGCCTAGCTGAGTTAAGAAAAGCTAACTCACTACTGAATGAGCTTCATATTCACCGTGCAGACTTTAGAACGGCATCGATCTTCTCATCTTACCCTCGGCAAGAAAAGCAAATAAGCACATTCCCCAAAATGTCAAACAATTTCTTCAATTTATTGTCTGGTTTGTACAGCAGCTGCTTTTTTAATCACATTCTTTGGTCCATGTTTATAAAAATATTTATTACGAATGCAATTATTTCCCATTTGCTGTCTCAAACTTTTATTGTAGCGGAAAAAAACAGTCAGTGCAGGTTTATGCTGAAATATTTGAATGTCCTACTCACCAGAATGTCTCTTGTAAGTGTTGATATTCCATATTCTATGAAACAGAATAAATAGTGGACTTAATATCCCTCACACAGGTTTATCAATAAGAATACTGATGACATAATTAGAACTTGAATGGTCACATGGCCTTGACATTAACCAAGAGGGATGTGTGGAGGGGGTTAAGGTGAGAATGTCGGCTGACAGATGGACACTAATCACCTGCACATGCTGCCAGGTTTAATCTGCAGAAACAAGATGGAGGCAAAGGGAGAAAGAGGAGTAAAGTGACTTGTAAATCTGAGGACTTCAAATTGACCAACACAATCACACTGGACAACTCCCACTGGCAGAGAATATATACTGTAGATAGTAGGAAAAATAAGGATGGAGTTTATGGACCATTTTCTGGAGGACTGGCCAGAGTCTGTGGACGTGTTTGACTCCGTCTGGATGGACACACTGGGTCTGTGCAGAGGAGCTGAACACTGGTCCATTTGTCTGAATCTTGTAGAGAAGCTGTGTCTGGATCTGCTGAGTCAGACGGATTTCTTACTGGAACACCGAGCTGTGTGCGTCAACCTGCTGGGCCCGCTGTTTGCTGATGACCCCTATGTGTGGATGTTCCTCCAAAACTGAAATGGACCGAAGATATTGTATTTATCTATGTTGTTAGATTTTTTTCTGCTCAAGCACTGTTCGACTTTGCTGCTTGGCAAGAATTTAGACATGAGGTAAATGCAAAGCTCGCCATCAAAACCAATGCATTTCATAGGGTGCAAAGTTTCCTCTTGGTTGTTTCAAATTGGCTTTATGGACATTTGAGAAGGGCAAGAGCACTGGCATCATATACCAACTCCTTTTTGTTTTTTGGGGGGGAAATGTAAACTGAAACACCTAATCACTGCATCTCCTTGCTTAAATGGAAGATAAATATTGATTTAAAGAATTTGTTTATGTTAAAAAGCTGAATAATTGAGTTTTGTTTACAAAGCAAAGTTATTTTACAGTTAGATTAGAGCCCACGCACAATGTTGCACCGTCATGTCGGATTGCTGTGCTAGATTATTTATTTTTATTTTGAACCGTAGCATATATTGTTATGTTGAACATGTTTTGTGCTGACCGTAAACGTAACAGACCATAATTTTATGTCAAATTGTAAAACTAGAAAAGATAGACGAGAAAAGTGAGTCTGAAAAAGGTCTCAATGATTGACAATTTTTATGATTTTATTTTATTTTTGCTCCCAGAAATGAATGTATAAATCTCACGTTACCAGATCTGAGATTCATCAAGACTGTGTAGACCAATCATGTGTCTCATACAACAAACATCAAGATTGATATGTTTTTGTCCACTGGCAACTAAATGAATTCCGCTTGAACTATATTGGATTAAATAGTAATTTTGAAGTTGAAACACTGACCTTAATCTGCGTGTGTGTGAGAAAATCTGCTTTAGAATAACAAAACATCATACTGCACATCTTAGAAACTCTCTGCATAATGTTGTTATGTTTCGATTTAATGTTTGAATGAGGCTGGAAACCGTTGTAATAAATTGTCCCAATATGATAAAAAATATGAACAAAGGCTGTTGATGATGATTTTATCAGCATGAATGACTTTCATTCATATATTAAAATTAAAATACGTCCTCAGTCATGCTGCAGGCTTTTTAAACACAATTTAGCTATTGGCACAAGTGGAACAAATCAGGTCAATGTACAATAGAACAGCCCCTATACATATGCTTCTCTTTAAAAAAAAATGTGTATCAGCCATTATGTATTAGAAAAGAAAATTGTCAATGACTCCTAAGATGCTGGCATCCAACCCTTATGACAATACGTGCACTGTGATGAATTTAAATAAAATTTGCCGTGTTTACTTTTGCAATAGTTTCTCAATGAACATCTTATGGATATGACATGTTATAGAAAATGTTGTCACCAGACCATGGTAAGTATTTTATGATTAAACATAGGGTGAATTCGAGTAATCTGGGAAATGTTTTGCGACTTGACTTCCAATATTCCAATATCTGTTTTAAAGCCTAAATCATTCTGTTTCATACATGCCAAGCTCAATCTTACCAATTTTTCAAAAGCTTTATGAAAAAAGGACAGTCAGCTGAAACAATGTATATTATTGATAGAAATGTCATTAATTCACATTGACATACTGTATAAAATACCGATTTTTTTCATAAATAGAGAAACTATGAAACTAATTTAAAAAAATCTATTACAATTAAATTACCAGCAGCAAGCAAAAAATAAATAAATAAAAGATAATGATTTTGTTATTCACCATTCTATCCGGGCGACTCAGGGAACAAACAGTCCTTGCAGGTGAGTGACTCATCAACATCGATCAGCCCAGGGTCTTCTCGACCTTTTTGGTGAAACCAATGGCTGCAGACCACAGGACAGACTCTTCTGTGCTTTTTGGATCATCATCTCTGTCCTAGAGAGCAAACAGATTATGTGTTAGTTAACTGACAGTTTAAACAGACAGGCACAGACTGTATTTATCATTGACTCATGACTGACAACTGCAGATCATATGCTACATCTTTTTTTTAACTTCAGAAAGTCCCTTAATGTATATTTCCCACATTTAAAAAAACTTTAATATATGATTTCTGATTGACATTAGCCCCGCCTCTTTCTGTGACATCATCCCCATTAAGTCATGTGATTTCAGTCACATGACGTCCATGCTAATTTATGTTGACAAGATTTTGTTGGAACAGGAAATGAACAGACTGAAGCTTAGGTGTCCCACATCACCTAATGTCCCGGACTACCCAGATTCACCCTATCCATATATATATATATATATATTTATATATATATAAACAACAGAAGTAATAAATAAGTAAACATGCAATGAATATATACACAATGGAATGAAATACTACTACTACTACTACTACTACTACTACTACTACTACTACTACTACTAATAATAATAATAATAATAATAATAATAATAATAATAATATACAATGTGAGCAGATCATATAATATGTAGCCCATATATTATTATATAGGAACAAATATAGAACCAAATGGTGCATTAAGTATAGTCTATATTTTGCCGTCTTTAATAATGTAGGTTCAGGTGTTATCGCTTTTTTCAGTATATTTCCACAAATGTATGTATTTATTTAAATGTATTTATTCATTCATTTTTATTGTGGAACTGCATCTGTATGCCGGTGAGGATCCCAGCTTCCTGTCGGGACGCCTGCAATTCCCAGGATTCCGTGCGGCGCCAGAAGTGAACATGTTGTACGCTCGTTACGCAACGTGGATTCAAAGGTTGTGTACATTGGTCGGAGCGAACACACTGTGACTGTGAATCAGACGGTTTATCAGCTGCCCAGCGTCCGACTGACAGAGGAGCCTCGCCAGGTAAGAATCCCTGCTTCTCCATTATGAGCACACTACATTAAACAGACCCTGGATCAGTGGTCAACACTGCGAGAGCTCAGTGTGCTGGCAACAACAAAATGCTCGATATCGATCACGATTCTGTTGTTGAATATCGCCACTGGGACCAAACATCATGAACTGGTCAACATCTCTATAACAAAAACGATTAGAAGCAGGTTAAAGCAAACCATTTGAAATGGTTGATAGAAAGAATCTGACAGTTTTTTTATTTTACTGTGTCAACACAGCACGTTTCTTTGTAAAGCACATTTTAACAACAAGGCAGTTCAAAGTGTTCTACACAAAGGCACCAAGACAAATTATAAAACATGTCACAATACAAAAAGAAGCATTTAAAAAGAAAAGAAAAATAGTTACACAGAGAATAAATAAATACATTCAATTAGAAATAAAGGAGTGAAAGTAACAGTGCAGTGTAAAATGAGTAATTTTGTGGTTTAATAAAAGACAGTGGCTAACAGGAAAGTCTTCATCAATGATTTAAATGTAAGAGTTGGAAGAATCATCTTCCAAATAATGCGCCTGAAAGAAAATAATGTTTGTTTATTTATTTTCATTTATTTACCTTCTCCTCAAACTCATTCATCACAAACATCAAATCTGATGTGAAGATATAGGCTATTTTTATGGTAATGAAAACTGATATAAAAACTTTTACAAAAAACATTCTAACACGTTTATTGTGTTGTATAGAAATGAATGGAAATCCTGGAATAGTAGAAAACATACCAGATTTCTAAAACATAAAATGGATTTGCCAAATGTTTAGTTGGAATGCAAACATCTTTTATAGTAAATGAGTGGTATAAAGTTTAAAAGCATTGCTTTTCACCTGCCTCTTTTGTTCCTAGTTTTTTATTATTCCCTTCTTTCCTCTCTCCACCCTGTTCCTTGTTCTTTTCCTCCTGCTGTCTCCTCACCTCCTTACCTCATGTCTGTATAATGTCATGTGTTGCCCTGAGTGTACAGTTCAGATTGTTTCTCCCAGTTATCCAGCAGATAAGACACTCTGTTTATCTGTCCCTCTGTGTCTCTCGCCCCCTCCTCCTCAGCTCCATGAGCTCCTGACGTCTGCATGTCCATTTATCACAATGGGTGGTGCCGCACTGGCCGTGGTGGTCGTGGTGGTCTTCTTCTTGGCCCTCTACCTCCTCCAGCGCTATGGAGACTTGCGGAAGCAGCAGCGGATGGTGCTGTTCGGGACGCTGCTCTCCTGGTACCTCTGCTTCCTCATCGTCTTCATCCTGCCTCTCGATGTCAGCACGGTACGACACTATGTTTTTCACCATGGTAACCAAGGCTGGCTTGGTTTTTTAATGTGTCTTCTTTTTGAGAATAACATGCTTAGCTGTGTGTTTTAAATACGCTGCTCTTGCTTTTTAGTGTCTCACCCACTTCCTCTTGAGTCTGTTTTACCTTACTGTGAAAACTCTGCTCCTCTCTTTAGACCATCTACAGGCAGTGTGTTCTTGACAGTTCAAACCAACCAACTATTGTACCTCAAGCAAGACAAACCAATCTGACTGAGGATGGCTCATCTCTTTATCCGTCTCTCAGGTAAATAAGACATGTTCTATTTGCTGTAGTCCTGGTACTGGTAATCATTTTAAGGCAATGTATTTTTGTAGATTGTTTTCCAAGGCCATCCAACATCATACTCATCGTATCATTTGACATTTCTAACTAATCTACATATACTCATAGTTCTTCTGATGAGATTTTCCATATGTTTAGTTGCTTGAAACCACAGAAACTATATATTTTATAGAATCACAATCACCATTGGCATTTACTCTCAGCATAGCTTTTGTATTATTCACCAAGTGCTCATACTGTTTTGTAGGTTTGATGTTGTCAAACTTTATATATTCGATAATAAATTACATCACATCAATGTGTGTCAATCTCTGTTTTTTTTTTATCTTACTAATGACCTGATACTGTCAGTAGCTGTTTCCAGTGTTACTGATACTCTTTAGTGTTTCACATACAAAATGTTTTGCCGAGTGATAATGTGACCTACTCTGCTTCATTTGACTATTGTTTGTTGTTCAGTCATATTCTTCTGGAGCAGTTTGTGGCCATGGAACAGTTTCAGTTTTATTTTCAAACTGGATTTATGGACTTATCTCTCAGTTACACAGTGTTGACTTAAGGGCTTGTTCATCCCAAAATCCATTGTATTCAGCAGTGAACTGAATTTAATTTGTGGTGTTAACAAAAAAGCAACATTTATGAAATTGTGCAACGCCTCTTTTCATAAACAGTTTCGCTTTTGGAAGTTCTGTATGTTGAAGAAAAACTTTTTTTTTGTGAACTGAAAGCTCCTAAGTGACATTTTAGTTTGCGTCACAATTTAACATGATTGCGCTGCATAAAATATTTTTATTGTTCAATGTCAAAGTTCAATGTCTTGTACTAAAGTTGGTTGGGCCGGGCTTATGCCTAATCTGCTTAAAACTACTTTATATCTGCTTTATAGACCCGTGTAATGTAACATGCAAATGCATTTGTGTGTGTGTGTGTGTGTGTGTGTGTGTGTGTGTGTGTGTGTGTGTGTGTGTGTGTGTGTGTGTGTGTGTGTGTGTGTGTGTGTGTGTGTGTGTGTGTGTGTGTGTGTGTGTGTGTGTGTGTCTTACAGTGTACCGAAGGTGTGTGAGGAGCCGTGGAGTTATATTCCAGATGGTGTCCTACCAGTGTTTTGGAGAGTTGTGTACTGGACTTCTCAGTTTCTAACTTGGTGACCCTAACACACTGACACACACATAACCTTGACTATCTTCAACTTGAATGTATTTCCTACCTTTTATTATATAGACAGTTATGAACTGATATACTGACACCTTCCTTCTCTGTCCCTCTCTTTCTGTGTGTGTGTGTGTGTGTGTGTGTGTGTGTGTGTGTGTGTGTGTGTGTGTGTGTGTGTGTGTGTGTGTGTCTCCTGACTGCACAGGCTGCTGTTGCCCTTCATGCAGTCTTATGCTCGGTCTGGAGCGTTCTCCAGAGTTGGGAAGATTAAAACAGCTCTAATTGAAAATGCAGTCTATTATGGCACCTACCTCCTGATCTTCATCTCTCTGCTCATCTACGCGGCTGCTCACCCTCAGTGGAAACTCACATGGTACATGAAGTGAACTTGAAATCATAACACAGCTTATTGGCTCTTACATTTGACACTTAAAGTTTGTAAGCTGGTATTGTGGATCTGTCTTTGTAAAACTTGTACAGGAAGGACCTCCAGACCATCGGTATCACAGCTGCCAACACGTGGGGTCTCTTCCTTCTGGTGCTGTTGCTAGGCTACGGCCTGGTGGAGATCCCGCGTTCTTATTGGCTTTCGTCTTCCCATGGTTACCTGCAGGCCAAGACTTACTTCAAAGCAGCAAAAATGGTGACTGAGAAGGCAGAAGCTGAGGAGAACCTAGAAGATGTTATGGGGGTGAGGTTTTATCAACTATTCAGTTCTACGACAGTGATCCATTAGTTTTCTAACTGGGCCCAGGTTTAGAAATAACAGAAGTCCCCTTTAAAGAACAGGTGTTAAAATGTCTTTCCCATAATATTAAAGAAAACACAGATTTTAATAATATAATGAACATATCACATGCTTTACAACCTCATCTTGCTTTTATTTTTACTCCAACAAGTACAATCATATTTTATGTTTTTAGGAGGTGGCAGTTGTCCATGCAGCTGTCAGGTACAACCACTCTCTCAGGAAGTGTGTGGACACTATTTTGACAAAGGTGAGTCCATTCGTTCCTTAGGTCAACTTTTTGAGGCCTTTTCCTTTTTTCCAACATGTAAAATTTAACGATGCAGTTTTTACAGTGAAGTTGTTTGTGTCATCTCATTTCAGTGTCCCCCTGAGTACCAAGAGGAGATGGGGATAACCGTGGAAAACTCTGGTGTTCTTCCCACCAAAAAGGCACTTATTAGTCTTCATAAAAAGGTAATAGGTTATTTTATCATCTCACTGTCCTTTATAAAGAAATAGTGCAGATATGTAAAAACACCTGGTGCCTTCTGAATGTGTGTGTGTGTGTGTGTGTGTGTGTGTGTGTGTGTGTGTGTGTGTGTGTGTGTGTGTGTGTGTGTGTGTGTGTGTGTGTGTGTGTGTGTGTGTGTGTGTGTGTGTGTGTGTGTTTCAGGTTATCACTGCAGTGCAGAGACACTGTCAGACTGGGGTTCAGTGGTCCATCTTATTAGACCAGGCTCTTTACCTGGAGGATGTAGCTAAAAGCCAGAGCAGCCCGGTGCGACACTTTGTGCACAGCTTCCCCTCAGCACACGGCCACAGCTGGATCCGCAGGTTCATCTACACGCCCACTGTGGGTGAGTTCAGGCAAATAAAGGCACTTCCGATGTAATTTAACATTCCCTATTCTCTGAGACATGACTAGTAGTAGTTTGCTCCTGGTTGAATTTTTCATTTTGTTCCTTGGAATCCAGAATGCTGCTGTTTTTTATTGTAGTCATTCTGGCCATTTAAAAATTGTTAATGTAATGAATTCCCTTAACTTCCTGTTAGAATGGAAAGTGATAGTCTATGATCAGTTGAAATCTATTTCTTTTTCCAACCAGCCACAGCAAAATTCAAGCTGCCTGTTTTTGTGTCCAAGCTTTTATGTCCAAGCTCCTCAATCAAGAGCTAGTTTTTTAAGATAAATTAATTTCATATTTATTGTTTTATTGACACCTGCATAGAATTTTTACTCATGAATTACTTTCTAGCTCAATAATGGCTTTGTAAAGGCATAATCCCAAAAGTTCCTCTGATAAACTATTACTGTGGCTCGGGAGACAATTTTCTGAGAGAAAACGAACCGATCCATAACCAAACCCGACATGTCTGTGTTTTGTACCAGAATATCATTTCAAAGCTTTTGTCCAAACCTCTTGTCAAAAACACAAATATAAACATATAACTGCATAGTTGTAGACTATGGGATGTTTTTGGGTAACATGTGAAACTCAAGATCAGTATGTATTTTTTTTTACTTAAAACTACTAAAACTACTTTACTTTTTTTTAGGTGCACGCATCTTATGTGAGAACCTGTTTCCTTTAGAGGAGTATAAGTGTGTGGAGCAATAAAATTGAACAAGCCGCTTTGTTTATTAGTTTTTCAGAATCTATCTATGGATCCTATTTTAAGAAACATGTGTAATTCTACTCCGGAGATGTATTTATACACATGTATGTGTGTGTTGTCCTCCTCCTCAGAGTGGTACTGGGAGTGTGTTTTGAGACAGGGCGTCTTCAGGCTGCTGGCTGTGCTCCTCTGCCTCCTCTCTGCAGCAGTGGTCTGGTCCGAGTGCACCTTCTTCAGCACACACCCTGTCCTCTCTCTCTTCGCTGTCTTTATTCAGATGGCTGAAAAACAATACAACTACATTTACATTGAGGTAAGCATGTGCACAGTGAGGGGCAGTGAAAGACATGGAAACATTACAGGTCAAACCAACACAGCTTCCTTTATACTGTCGACACTTTCTCTTAACTGGAGAATTGTTATGAATCCTTGACTTTATAAACACATTAAATATCATCATTATATTGTTAATAACTAATAAAAAAAAAAATACTCAGCACAATATGCTCAGTTTAAATATATACTATTTAACTAAACCAGCATCCACCTGTTATTTTGTTTCTGCTCACCAGATGGCGTGCTTCATCACTATCTTCTTCCTGTGTGTGTGCGTCTACTCCACCGTGTTCAGGATCCGATTTTTCAACTACTATTACCTGGTGCCACATCACCAGACCGACGCCTACAGTCTGCAGTTTAGTGGCATGTATGTACCTCATAAAGTCAGTAGAAATTATGTATGTCTGTTTGCCTTCTGTTTTTTCCTTGAGTTTATATAAATGAAAAGTGTTGCCCCGAATTATTATGAAGTTTGTGCTT
The DNA here is from genome assembly GCF_022539355.2 of Hippoglossus stenolepis. Lineage (NCBI taxonomy): Eukaryota > Metazoa > Chordata > Actinopteri > Pleuronectiformes > Pleuronectidae > Hippoglossus > Hippoglossus stenolepis. The sequence goes on from NC_061491.1 coordinate 17,696,837, forward strand.
TGTATTTTCTCGGCTCAGGTTGTTTTGTCGTCTCACTCCTCCTTTGTGCCTCAACTTTCTGGGCCTGATTCACATGGACTCTGCCATCTCGCACCAGGACAGAATACAGACTTCTTACACTTCTGTGGGTTACACACACGTGTTAATGCACTTATCACATATAAGAGCATCATGGGAAATCATAGTAGGATATGGTTGCAAAAAATGTATGTAGAAGTGCAATGTCTCTTTTTCTTTCCTTCTTCCAGATCATGGGCTCTATGCGTCTGCTCTCGTTCATATCGGATGGGTTCTACATCTATTATCCCATGCTGGTCTTGCTGCTGTGCTTTGCATCTTTTTACAAGTAGGCCAATAGCCCCAAAAGACTAATCACTATTTCTTCTTCAATCTAATAACAAAATACACTGAAGGTTTTTGTCATATGTTTACAAGATCCTAATCAATACATCAAATTATTGCATGTATTTCGGAATCACTGGATGTGACAAGTAACAAAAAATGGTAAAAACACAAATATCAATAACTTTTTATCTAATCGATAAAATTATCTCATTACACAGTCTGGGCAGTAATGCTTTTTTTACATAATTGAAAACATGTGGTGTAGGATTATACACATGTATCAGGTCAGTGGTGTACAGGAAGTCTGCACATAAATACAAGGGGTTTTGAAACTGTCTGTGTTTGGTTGGGTTTGTAGCCTGGGCTCTCGCTGTTTGAACCTCCTGGGCTTCCATCAGTACATTACTGACAATGACTTGACCTCTGACCTGGTGGATGAAGGCAAGGAACTCATCAGAAGAGGTATTTTATTTTATCAGAAACTCAATCACTCACTATTTCTGTCTCTTCAACTGTGGAGCATCAGTTTGACTCTTATTTACTTTTGATACAAAATTAGCCTAATTATTGCAGACTTGATTATATGATCCACTCTTTTGGACTTACACTAATAGTGTACTTTTATTTCTAATGCCTCAGTTCACATTAAGTTGTTGAATGTTTGATCCACATGCTTTTATTAATATGATCAACGATATTTCCTTTTGTAGAGAGAAGGAAAAGACAGAAAGCTGAAGATGGAGAAAGTCGAAGATGGGTGAGGAATATTTTATTCTCTCAAATATTTTCTCTCACAACTTTCCAAGAAGCCAAGACAACATATCTGATCTGGTTCAACTGGTTTGTGTTAAGTGTGTCCAGGTATTTATGACCTGTTTTGTGTTTCAGGCCTGGAGGGAGCAATATGGGGCCCAGGGGACAACTGGGCGGGGGAGAGCAGGTTACACTGACTTAGAGGACAACCAGAACAGCCCTGTGACTGAGATCAAGAAAAGTGGTAGGGTTTCACAAAAAGCACCGTAATTATGTAATAAAATTACAATTGTGTTACTCACAGCCACTGAAGCTGATTATAAACGTGGTCTGGCTGGACAGCTTTATGCATTTTTCGTGAGATTGTTTATAGACTGTTGACCCTTAGACTCTACTGCCCTGTGTGGAAAACCAAACATCTGTCATTTTAGCCAAAAGGCTCCCCGCCCACAAAAGACGGATGAAGGTGTCACACTGTGTCAGGGTGGGTTACTTTTAAAGTTAAAGTTAAAAGTCACTAAAATGTAATTAAGCCAGAGCTATTCTGTCCAACAAAAATATTGTGTCGTGTCACAACTCTCATCTATTTGTCATAATTCAAATTCATATTTTCGTGGATCAGGATAAACAAGACCATGTTTTCAGTACATTTATAAATCTTTGTCATTCTCAGATTTCCCCTTCAACAGAAGAGATGTAGAGACGGCGGAGCAGCAGAGAGGTTTACTGCAGGACCACTCCAGTGATGAAGGTTCCCCAAACAGAAGGTATCGTTTTCACTAAATAACTTCAACTTCTTTAATGTTGGATAGAGACTGAATAATAATAATAATAATATATATCGTCCTGAGCTAAATTGTATGAAGTCGAACATGACATCTCTGTCAGTACTCTGCCTCTGTGTGTTTGACGTAGTAGATCTACAGGAGGACGTTACCAGTCTCTGTCATCTTCTCGGACCAACATCTTTGACGAAGTTTGACGATGTGGACTGAGGACGTTGAGGAAAAGTAAAAAAAACTTGCACCTGCTGAATATAACAACAATGACTGATTTTTTTTTTCCCTGAAGAAAGTCTACATGTAAAGGATTTTATCTCAGGAAAAATGGAGGACACGAATGTATCTGGGACATGTTGGTATAATGAAGTAACGGATCACAGTAAAAACTCTTCGAGGATTTCATATCTGGAGTTTATAACTGGTTGAAGAGGTGAATACGTGTACAGGAATATTCCTCAACTAAAGCTTTAACCTATTTGTGCACAGCCAAACCTTTTTGATATTAACTTTTGAAGAGATTTGTTTCATAAGCAGACAAATGGATGGATAAGATTCATCCATCCATTCATTTTCTACATCGCTTATCTGTGGGTCAAAAGGAAACTGCAGCCAAACCCAGCAGACTTTGGGGGAAGAGATGCTATTCACACTGGACGGGTCGATCACAGGACTGACATCCTGAGAGAAAGGACAATTCCCACTCACACCTACAGGCAATTTAGAGTCACCAGTGGTATTGTGGGATGAAGCCTGAGCACCTGAAGGAAACCCACTCAACCACAGGAAGAACATGCACAATCCTCACAGAGGGGTCCATGTCAGCTGGCAGATGTAATTCAGAACCCAAAACGTGTTCTTCATTTTCAAAGTTTTGTGTATGGACTTAATGTTGAGGATCATATTTTTAAACACATTTTTGTGTCAAAATTTTGCCAATTACCTTTGTTCTCTGTTGGATTAGAAATTACCTCAAATGTGTGCACTTTAAGTACGGTTACTGTTGGCTGAAAAAAAGAGGAGCAAAGAGCTTATTGTGTGAAAGTATTCCTACACTGAAAATACTGGTTTTCAAGCAAAGACTAACATCCTGTAGAAAGTCTAATTGTGGCATTGGATTTTCCACTTTAACTCCCTCCTCGTGTCTTTCACTCTATCTGTATTTTTATAAAATAGATGTTTTTTTTTCCAAGTTGAAGTTAACTTAAAAGGTATTTGACAAAAAAAAATTAAATGCAAGAGGACATTTTGTGAACGATGACAAGAGAGTTTTCCTTTATAACTGGGTCCGAGTACTGTGCGTGGGGAAATAACTTACTTGAGTCTGGGTCACGCTGAACAGAAGAAAATGTCAACAAACCTGAAGGAGAGTTTTGTTCTCACACAAGGTCACGATCATTATGAACAGAAATGTATTGACATCTCAGTAAGATCTCAGCAAATGTTTGAAGGGAAATATTTTGTAAGGCTTTATAGTTATAGTGATTTATTATTAATATTAGTATTGTTGTTGTTCTAATTTTCAGAAAACAGTTTACAGATTTCACTACAATGCATGAAGTATATGGTTTAAAGCAATACCTGTTTCAATAAGTGTTTTATTTACATAGTACATTTTGGCCACTTCCAGCACCCGTACCGTAAATGTGAGAAAGGCTGCGCATGAAAAGTCAAACCGCACCTCGTCAGAAGACCGTAGTGAACGGTAAACACTGGGTTGCTCTGCCGTTTGTGTGACAACAATGGATACGAGCTAACCGTGCGGTGGTAATGCGCAGATAATTTCCACGGAGACGCGGGCAGGTTGTCAAATACATCACCGAGAGTCACCGCACGTACCGGGACCGACCTTTAATTCCTGCTTTCGCGGCTAAAGGGCACCGGGTAAGTCGAGTGCTAACAATGCTAACGCTAGCTAACGGCAGCTAACTAGCTAGCGACGTGGGGTGGCAACGTAGACAGCTGTTAGCATTGGCTGCTAGCAACGTAGACCGCTGTTAGCGTTGACTTGAATGTTAAATAAGACAAATGCTGCTTGTATTCGTCACCACACTGTGTCTCTACGACTGCCATGTTTTTTTAATATACTTTACTGAAGCAAAGATATCGCTTCCTGCTAATTAGTCCAGCTATAGTGGACGAGAGGCAGGCTCCTGCCTGCCCTGAGTTCAGCTGGTCGAGAATAAGAAATACCTTTTTAGTTAGGTTTAGGTTTGGTAATTAGTTAACACGTGTAACGAAGCAGTAATCTGTGACGAGATTGTACAGATCTTCTCCCAGTGCTGGTTTATTTATTGGTCTGAGACTGACACCTTCCCCTGTAACCTGATACAGAGATTCATCTTTCTACGTGAATGTAAACAGCTAGTTTAACACTTTCCATTAGTACTTGGTGGTGTGAGTGAGTGAGCAGCTGCAGAGATTCACCTCCTGGCTCCCCGGGCATCACCTGCTAATGTTTGCTTTCTCACCATCTTGCAAACATTTGCATTGAGTCACCATTGTTTCTGGGGGAACAAATCTGAGTTCTTCCGGTTCAGTATTTGGCAACACAACGAGCAGGTGTCTCTTATGAACAGTCCTCACATTTGTGTGCACAAAGCCACGTTTTCATAATTGCAGAATCTGTAGTCGTGTATCTAATTATACTGTGATTTCAGACAACACTTCCTGTGCTCGATTTTTCTGTGCAACATGAACTTAGTACAAGATTAGTTTGATGTAATCCACTGCTATTTAAAAGTCTGACACTAAGCTGTTTTTAATGAATAGTTTACAACATACAGTTATACAGTTATCGGAAAGTGAGCTGACCCTGGCCGTTGGTATGTGTGTCTTCCTTCTGTAGACAGCTATGGGTGGGTTGGGAAACGGGCGTCGTGGAGGAAGATCACCCCCTTTAATGATCGGCGCTCTGATCGCCTGCATCCTGGTTCTGGGCTTTAACTACTGGGTGTGCAGCTCCCGCAACCTTGAGCTACAGGTGAGTGAATCTATTAGTCTCTGTGGTTTTCTGTGGTTTTCTAACCATACTGAACATTGCAAATATTCCCATTTGAAATTGGTACTGCAATTTTTTTTTATATATATTAAAGGCCACTGGAGTGAGCATCATAAGTTGAAGGGAGATGATGTGTCGATGAAACATGTTTTTATTATTAACTGATTCTGTTGGTGCTGATCATCATTTTTATCCCATCATTTTATTAAGGTTTCATGTTTTTTAGTTTTTATGTGGGACGGCCTTTTTGCTCACTATTTAATTTCCTTATCCAACTTTCAGAATGGCAGATACATTTTTAACATATCCTTTCGTGCAAGTCACTATAAATAATTAACCTAACCCAGGACATTGATTGTTTTGTATTGCAGAACAGGAATAGACTAAAGGCCCAATCACACATCTCAGCTGTTCTGTGAAGCATTTGCGGCCTTGTTACTGAAAGCCTTTTACTTTCTTGGGTGTATGTGACATTAAGAAAAAAAATCAACTTTACATTAAGTCTTAATTAAATTTTTCACCTACCCAGTTTCTTACCATGTTTACTAAACAGCAAGATTATTGTTTGTGTTCTTTTCTGTCTAAATCTTATTGAGTTGAGCTCATGCAGAATTAATAACCTAAAACGGTAGTAAGTAGTGTGATGTGTCCTTAACCTTGAACTGTGTCTTTCTGTGCGTGATTCAGACTAAGCTGTATGAGATGGAGGGCCAAGTGCGACGTGGAGCAGCTGAGCGAGGAGTATCAGAGATTAAGAAAAATGAGTTCCAGGAGGAGATCCAGAGACAGAAAGAGGAGATCAGCCAACAAGAAAGCCTGTACAAGAGACAGCTGGAAGCATTAGAGAACTCCTGCAACCAAGAGAAGGTGCACACATACACCCCTGGGAGTGAATGTTAAAATGTTGCCTATGAACTACCACCACAATTGAATTTGGGGCCAATAAAACACTTCTTTTGCTTACTTCTTGAAGTGATCCACAATAAACTTACAAATTATGAAGGACACAAACTGATGATGATGATCATGATGAATATTGATAATTAATTAATTAATTGGTAATTTTGTTTTTAGGAAACCCTGCAGGAGAATATGTCCTCTTCTTCCAAAACAACACAGGAACTCAAAGGTAACTGTTGACATTTGACCTGTTAAATCTAAAAAACAACAGCAGACAGATCTCCATAGAAAAATTATATATTAAATATATAATATTCTTATGTGGCTCTTATTGTCTTGCTTGTGTTTGTACTTCAGGTCAGTTGAATCAGCTGAATGAAGAAGTGGGGAAGCTGCAAAGGGAGCTACAGAGTTGCCAAGGCAACATCAACACCCTTAACAGCAAACTCACTTATGACATGTAAGATGAATTAATCTGCATTTATAGTAATTGCAGCTCTCTTGATTTGAATAATTGACAATAATCACGATTGATCATGAACTCTAATTATGAATTACACAGTGAGTGCAGTAAATATATGCATTTTATTCCTTTGTTAACATGTCTCTGTGTGTGTCTGTTTTGTGCAGGACCCAGTGTCACTCTCAGGTCCTGTCCCAGAAGGAGTTGTGTGATGAGAGAGTAGCAGCTGCTAAACTTGAAGTTCAGAAGAAAATGGAGAAGCTCATCAGCTCTCCCTCAGTCGTCTCCTCACAGGTGAGTTGCTTTTTCTGTTTGATATTGAACCATGTGACGTCCAGAGTCTTTTCACAAGGTTTGCATCAGAGCAGTGGATCAGTGCTGATAAAGCCATATGGAAATTATAAACGCACCATTCCTCTGTTAAAACCCTGTTAAGTGTAATGTGATACATTTATTTGCATGTGTTTGTAATACAGAAAGCAGCTCATCTGGCTGGGTGATGTTCTAACCAGCCCACCTGACACCACTGCTTTTTCTAAGTCATGATCATTCTCTACAGTTTGTTTACATGCAAATGGGAAAATGGAGTTGATGTTGCATCTTTGTATATAGTAGAATGTAGTAAAGTATTACAGAGTATTCTGTTAGGCCCCTCTCTATCTTGAACTCTTTATAATGAAAAGATCCTTTAGCATTGACTGGGTTTTATGTTTCCTACTTTTGTGATCATTGTGGAAAAGCTTTTCTTGTGGTCACGTAAAGGAATTTGGTGTAAATTGAGATTTACTCCTCAGCAGGAAAAAACAATGGATCGAGCAGGAAAAGCGGACAGACCCATTGTGTCGGTGGCTGATCCGGAGAAGAACTCAACTGTTGTGAGCCACACTCCAAGTGTCTCTAGGCCCAAAGAAAATGAACCAACTGAACTACTGACTAATGAGATTATTGTCGACCAAGGTAACAGTGAAACATGGATGGCTCAGTGTACATAACTGAAATCGGACACATAAAGCATGCATTTACACTAATATGTATGTGTATGTACACGCGCAACATCAGATGTATTGTGTGTGTTTATATGTTAAAGCACACTTGGACTAACAGCTGTTGATCCTCACATTGCCTCATTATATTCCAGGTTCTGATGACCCTGTGCCCTCAGTGAACGATGTCTCTCAGGAAGAGCTCCAGTCTGTTCCCTCTGCTACTGCAGTCAAGCAGGATATTTTACCACCACTAGAGGGAGCTGTCAAAACAAATGAGGCTGGGACAGAGACCAGTAAACTGATGAAGAATAATCTGACTGAGGATAAAGACATGGAGTTTATGGATGTTCATGAAGAGGGCACTCAGACAGAAGGTAAAGAACTCAGAGAATCAAACACATTGCTAACAGAAGGGATGAAGGCCTTTAAAATCACATCAGTGTCGCTTCCGTAATTTCACAAACTGAGACAACCCGATGTATACGTGCATATTTCTATGCCATAAGGGACCATGTATATCCAACACTTTCATATGTATGTGTACACCCTTCTTTTAATGTGTAATACAGCTGAGATAGCATGACAAATCGTGGTCCCCTCTGCCTTTTTTCACTGAGGATCAGCAGTGATGGTCAGTTATCCCTAACACTATAGGCTGTCTCTGTGAAGAAGTTGTTAATTTGTTATAAAATTCAAATGTCTTGTGTCCTGAGGTAGACCCTGGAATGGAGGGCATGCTGATTGGCCAGGGAAAGGTCGATGAGATGCCTGATGGTCAGAAATTGGAGCCAGAAGAGTATGACACAGACAATCACATTGTGGGTGGAGCTGATTTGAAGAAACAACAGCAGATTAAACGGGCAGAAAATATCGGTACGTTGGTTTATCTTACCGTTTGAAGGCCATAGATAGAGTTTGAGTGACAGATATATATTGCTTTTTTTTAAAGAAATAATTGCACTGTCCTGCAGGGATGTGTGTTTGTTTCATGTGAATTGTGCTGTTTCATAGACAAGGACATGGAGGAAGAGCTGGCTGACTATAACGGCGATGATGAGAACGAAGGGGAATTTGAAGCAGACAAACAAGCAGAACTTGCTCAACACTGAGGTAAACACTGAGATCTTCCTCAGCGACATTTACCTGCTCCACAGGTTCAAATGGTACCATGAGATTGTATCAACATGTCGTACATCATACGTTCCTTAACTTCAGGAGATGTTTGCTGAGATCAGTCGGATCTTTTTATTGAACAAGCACAAATTCATCTAGTTGCAGCTAAACTGTACTGTAATGGTGAAGTTACCATGTTACCTTGAGAAGTTCTAATTAAAGTAATTATCTGGTTTTAGGACAAATATACATATTAATATAGTTACACATGTAAGATTTTCCAGTTCAGCCAGCTCTATCGCCACCTGATAAGCAAATACTACTGGAACTGGACTGTTTGTTTTATAATCTATATATTTTCATATATTTTAGTCATACCTCAGTTGTGCAATATGCTGCCATCAAGAAACAAATGAAAAGGCATTTAGCACATGTCCATCCTTATGTCTATAGAGGCTTTTATTGTTAGAGTGTCATAATGTTTTTGTTTTATTCACAAACCTTTTTGCAGAGCTGGTGTTGAAGAAGGATCCCGGACGTGACATCAGGAAATAAGACGTTTTACACGTCAGCGCAATCACACCATACAGGTTAATGCAGCCCTTGAAACACAGTTAACACAAAGCAAATCCCAATGTAAAATTCTGTATGAAAAACTTAACGTTCGTTATTTTCATCAGGATTTTCTTCTTGAGTTGTCTTATTTATTACCTTGATCAGAATATTACATGCTGTCTGGTAAGTTCCCAGGCGGGATCATCAATTCATCTCTTATTGGAGTACGAGTATTTGCAACTTCATATCTAGTTCACAACTGATTGCAATCAACGACTGTATAATGATGACACTTCACAGTAGTGATTTTCGAGTGAAGTCTTGGTATCAAAGTTCCGCCCATACATTTTCACATCCAATCCTGAGTCAATCACAGCTGTCAGTCATAACGTCTCCAACTATTTTTATAACATTAAATAGTTAAATCTAATCTTAGCAGAAAAATAAGAACACTTGAACATCTATACAGATGATCCGTGATAACATCAGTGAAGGCAACTTTTCTTGGGGGAAAAAAGTGTCAATTTAAGTTTAGATCAAATTCCAATGCACTAACATGGAGGAGGTGGAGTTTATGATTATACGGCAGCTGCCATGTCCTCTATCTATATATTGTCATTGCTTGCAACATGCAGTGTCAGTCAAATATACATTTATATGCACTTCACTGTACACATAAAACCCGGCTATGATGGCGACTGTGCTCACATTAATTCCCTGAACTGTAGGTGTCATAAAAACACTTGGTGATTCTAAGTATTTTTAAGAATCGGTAGTTTTTGATTTCCGAATTAGGTGTGTTGTCTTATGTTCACTCTGTTATGACTGTAACTTGAAGATGATGTTAAAGACCCTTATAGGGTTACTAGGTGTCAAATACTGAAGTAATTTTAAATGATCGGCGTGATCCCAGTGACAGGACTCCTCCTTCAGGGGGCGTTGTCTCTCCCTGAGGTACAACAGCATCTTTAACAATGCCTTAAGCTACTCTTGTACAGTCTCTCATAGGAAAGATGCTGACCTCAGATCAATAGTCAGAGCATTTCATTAAAAAAAAGCTAGTATATGCATGTAAAAAGCAGCAAATAAAGGAAACGTGGGGGTAATCTTGTTGTTCGATGTTATTTACAGATGGAAAAACAAGAACAGCTTATTTTCTAATTCCCATATAGCTATAGACGTTGTGGACTGGTTTAATAAAACGCCACATAACAAATGAACAAATTCCCCGTATGGTTTATATGCTCTTGTGTTTTCAACATACTATGTTATGATTTCTGTAAATTTTGATCAATGAGCAATCCCCTCTAAACTTGGCTAATCAATTGCCTCGGCATCTTGGCTTTTATTCTCAGATCACGCACAGTGATGAGGTTGAATGTTTCTACATAAAACAGAAAAACACAATAATAAATTATAATGAAAGAAATAGTTTGGAACATCTGGACAATAGATTATATTAGATCGACAATCTTACTTTATTATGACGCATGCCTTATTAATTCCGTGTACACCAGTTTTCCTCTGTGATCGGTTGCTTCTGTGCACCTGCTCAGAGGTTTGTGAGTTTTACTTTGTGGATACTGTTTCGTCTGTTCATTAGTCTGTGCTTTGTTGAGAACATGAAGAGCCATTTGTGAGAATCGCTGTAATATTATGAAGGTAATTTCCTTGAAGTAGGACCAGTGTGTTGTGCTTTCATGCTCCTGGAGTCCAGTAGATGTGAACTGTTCAGTAGCTGTGCTAAAATGTATTCATCTGCTCAACTTCAAACTGTACTAGGCTGGAAATTGTGTGTTTGTATTTGAGCGCAAACACAAACTTATATTAAGACATCATAAATAACAAAGTTAGGATATTCTATTGCCTTGTATATTATCGTATATACGGGTTAGAATATTTATTTTTGTTTCCTGCTTTATTCAGAGGTGGTTGCCTCCACACTGCTGTAATGGCCGTCATTTCCATAACACACTGACTTATCAACAGTGTGTAACAGTGGAAAGTTATCTTCCTAGATTTCTGTTATCAGGAGTCTGTCTTTGATTAAACGGTTATTGGAACACAGAGGGTTTGTTTTACTGTCTGTACCGATCAGCTGCAGTGCACCTGACTTTAACAGGTCCAGGTGTGAAGGATCGAACTAAAAGTTTTAACATTTGCAGGATTTTATCAAAATCCCTTCTGATGTAAAAATGCAGCCGTACAAAGCCTAGTTTTGACATAGTTTGAGTTGAAGCTTATGTCCGTTTTAATGAAAATGCATGAACAGAATATACAGTTTATGAAACATTTTATATGCTGGATTTTCCAGGAACTCTGTGGTTCAGTTGACTGCTTGAGCACAACAAACTCTGAACTCGAAAACATCACGTCATAAAACTGCAAGTGTCATCCAAACCTCATTGTGCGTATTTGGGAGAACCTTTTGAAACCATGTGATATTTGGTACAACTCTCGTTTTCTGTCAAAAAGGTCAAATAAGATGTTATAGTACATTCTTTTATCTACATTTACTCATAGCTTCATAAAAGGCTTGACCACCTGTGAAGAGTGTTTCTGGTTAAGTTATTTATTATATGGTAACGTTTCCCAAACGACCAAAAACGGTGGTTTATAATTTCGAAACTTTTTCCAGAGAGTGTCCCCTCAAATGTCAAAGGTCAAAATAAATGACAGGTAGAATCAATGTTATTAACTTAACGTTTGTTTATGTTTCTTTATTGTTTTTTTAAATCTGGGCCTGCTCGTCACAGTAACAATATATATAATAGGAATGCTAAAGAAAGATAAATGATCTAATCACGAGAACAATAAAGTTCCCTCATACAGACAGAAGGTTACAGGGAAACCCTTCGTCAATAAAGATATACTGTCGCTGCAACATCGCCCAGGAAATATCCATGATCTTCACTCCTTTTGTCTGAATCTTCCCCCACTTTGGTTGATTCTGGAGACGCGTGACATGTTTTATTCTATAATTGTATTATATAATTTTCAGAGTTGCTGTTATTCGTTGTCTTGACTGCTTTGGCTTCTCAATTGTGTAAAAACTCAAATTTCCTGAACCACAAGTCTGTGCACCTGGAGAGAAAAAAATGTTTTATTATTTTTATACATTGGATAAACTTTTTTTGTTGTCGATTTGAATTTGTGTAAATGTTAATTTTATTCTGTACTGCTGAACAAATTTCTGAAAGATCTAAATAATCATAGGCTTTATTGGTGATAGAGAATAAAGACTGTTTTTATTACCACTATCAAGGTGTGTGTTTCATGTGGAGCTTACTGTCAGGAGGATTCTTGCAAATGAAAATATCATTTGGTTCAAGTGTTCACAAGCCTTTAAGAGATTAATACATTATCCAGATGTATGTCACTAAGCAAATAGGAGAGCAGTACAGTCAAAGGAGAAGTGATGATAGTGTGTAGTTTTAAAGTATTTGTATAGATACTGCACTTCTCTCCACTTGTGACAGTTGAAGCTTCATTTGATCAATTATTCAAAATATGACAGTTGTAGCTAACAGCAGAGGACAAAGAGAAAAACTGAATGAATTTAAATTCTAGGCTAGAACAATAAAACCGTATAAAGTTCTGGTATTCTAAAGTTACAATTTAAAAAGATTTTGCTTTCAAAACTGAAAGCAAAAAGAAGATGGACACAGTATATGTACTTTTTAATGGCATGTTATACAGCTTTTAATTACTGTTCTGCTACATACGCATTCCACAAATGTGCAGATATGATTTCAGTAGCTTTTTACGAGTCATCATGAACTTGTCCCAAAATACTGAGCTACTGTGTCCTCTGTTCTTAGTATAAGACAAAAAGGACTCGAGGCCAACCGTTGATAGTATTAATACATTTTATGTTGCATATTGATTAAACAACACATTGACATGCTGCTATAAATTAGGTTTAATATAAAACAGCATTATACACCCTAACATCTGTAGTAACATGGTGACATTTAAAATATAATCTCTGGTTTTGATATTGATGGTCCATTGCTGACGTGACACCATCATCTTGTCTCAATAACGAGTGAATGGTTCTGAGAGCTCAGCTGAACTCGTAGTGTAGAGATGAGATCAAACATGATACATAAATACGAAAGGACAGAGGGCTGCAGTTAATTAGAAATATTCCCGAAAATCATTTCAAAAGACAATAACCTGCATGACTACAATCATCTTATTTTGACACTCAGAGCAACGGTAAGATTGACACAAAGATGCTCTGACCTGGCTCTTCCTGTTCAGAGGATCATACACTGTGTGGTGTGAGTTTTTCAGTACACGCCTTCCCGCTGTCCAAACCCTCCACTCGTCCCACCCCATCAGTCCATCCCGTCACCGTAACAGGTAAATGAAAGGCCATGAAGACAGAGGTGTGGGGAGTGAACTGATGTCTATCTCACTCACGCTGAAGTCACGTCTGACTCGCAGTATATAGAGACGAGGGATGAGTCAGAGAAACACCTGAAGTCATCCACAACCAGAGGGACCATGAAGCTCAGCTCTGTCATCCTTTTGCTTCTTGCAGGTAAGTTTGGTTTTATTCTGCTTCAACTAAAACACCCTTTAAATACGTGTAATTGCTTAGCTTGAAGCTGATAAGTGTGCCGTCTCCTCTGCTTCCCCATGTCAGCTGCTGCATCAGGGGCCATTGAGAAGAGGGTTGTTGGGAGTAGGTCCTGTAAGACGGACAGACAGTACCATGTGCAGATTCAGTCTATTCAGCCGGGAAAGTCCTGTGGCGGCTCGCTGATCAACACCCGCTGGGTCATCACTGCTTCTCACTGCGCTGAACAGTAAGAGACACATGCATCCTCCTGCAGTTTTCACAGACTTCACCTGTCTGATTAATGGTATTTGATTCAGACGGGGAATTAGACTCAAAAAGTGTCTAAAATGTAGACAATAAAAACAAAATTACAAGTGAAAGGACCACTGCACATAGAAAACACATATATAGAACTAGTCCAACAGTTAAACATTTAAATAAAATGCATACATATGTATTTGGCTCTGCACCAAATTGCACAAACTCATAAATATTAGTCCACTTAACATGCCTGATTTTTCTCATTGAGATCCATTAATTATTTTCTGAGGAATCAATGAAAATGTTTAAATAAAATATAAAATATATCTTATAGGAATCTGATCCACACCAAAACTGAAATGGGTCTTTATTGGGTCATGTCCTTCCCCTCCACAATTTTTTGCAAAATCAAACATAACCTGGTTGGTGGAAGTATGGATAGAAAATTGAATAAGCCAAATCATAAAAAACGATTCCAATTAAAAAATATTTTAGCATTCTTCATATTTACATTAGTCACATTAGTCTTCTAATTTACCTTTTTTCCTGCAGGGATGTGAAACTGATGCTCGGTGTAAACAATAACGTGGGCATTTTCACGAAATTGTGGTCGTCGGTGAGAGGAAAGTCTAAAAAATTGGAGCAGGTCATCACAACCAAGCAGCAGTTCTCTTACACAGAAGATGAGGGGAAGGCCCATGACATCATGCTCATCAAACTGAACGAGGACATGTCTGACAAGCTGCCCACCATCAGGCTGCCCCCCCCAGACGAGTGCACCAAACCAGCGATACACCAGCAGGTGGAGATCGGAGGCTGGGGAGCCAAGAAAGCTGACATCTTAAGTGAGCGAATAAAACTAGGATACTCGATTTAGTTTTTATAAAGATAGAAGTCACTTTTCTGACGATTTATCTTTGAAATCCTCAGACAACAAACTGCCCAAGAGTCTGAAGTGTGCCAGCACAGACCTTTCCACGTGTGATGAGAATGATAAACCTGGGGATCAATATGTCAGCGATGAAGAATCCACCATGTGTGCCTTTAGGCCGGGGGTGGAGACCTGCTTCGTAAGCAAACACTTTCATTTATTTTTGACACATTGCACATTTCTCCATTTTCTAACAGAATTCCTTTTGTTTTGTGTTATGACCAATGTGAAATGATCACCACTCTGATCTCTCTCTCTCTCTCTCTCTCAGGGTGATGCTGGCTCAGCTGTGGAGTATAACAACCTCCTACATGGGATCGTTTTGAGCAACCCTGTGGATAAGTGTGCAAGCACCATTGTCATGGCAAACATCTGCCGCTACAGGGAGTGGATTGATGAAACCATGAAGAAAAACCCATGAGTGAACCTCACACACTAATTCAGAAAGTATAATTAAAATATCTCATATCTTTTTTCATTTCTAATCAATATCACCTGACAACTTACTTTTACCATATTTTACTTTAGATTAAAACTGGAAACTAGACTGGATTTTGCATTGTGCAGGGAGAATAGACTTTTCAACAGAAGCCAGCACATTGGGCCTCATTCACCAACCGTTCTTAAGAGGACATTTATTCTTAAAACACACTTAAGCTGTGGGTTCTATGGAGATTCTGACATTTACCAATGTTTTCTTAGCTGGGATTTTTTTCTTATGTAAGAACAGAATCTACTCTCCCTGATGAGAACTCTTACACATACTTGACAACTGAAAGGCTTCAGTAAAATAATCAGTTATTGTGTGTTTTTTATTCTACAGTTAAGGTTTAAATTACTGATACAGATTTAACTGAACGTGCTGGATTCCATGCATCGTTTGTTTGTGGTATTTTATGTCCACTGCAAAATATAACTGCAGTCTCATGCCCTTTTATGGGAAGACATGGCATTCATCAATATAAGAACACAGATGCCATCAGTTTAAGAACTCATCACGAATCTGACGTTGAGTTTTCTTAGGAAACTTCTTAAAAACTAATTTAGGAAATTCTTAAGAAGACATTGGTGAATGAGGGCCATTGTTCTTAAGTGCAGTTACAACCACCAGCTATCATCCATACTTCTCTTTAAAGTTATGATTGTAGGCTTCGTTTAAATCCCTCTTTTCTTTCCTGACCTGTCTGTAAAAGCAAATTGTACCTGTGAATAAAAAGTGGTGTGTCCCAGTTCATAGCGTGTTTTTTTGTTATCTCTCTCAAGTATATTTGAATGTCAAATGTGACAGTTCAACTACTCTCGAGTTCTGGTCAAACTTTAACTTTGTAAAGTGCGTTGTGTCAAGTCACATCACAGAAGAAAAAAAGCACAAAGCCCCACAGTTGTATCTATGAGCATGGATAGAAAAACTGAGAATTGCATATTACTTTCTTTATGCATGGGAATCTAACACTGCTATTAATTACTCACCTAAATAGAAATTCTATATTTATGCATCAGGCTTTTAGTAATTATTTGTGTCCTTGAGCACTGCACCGTAGATATTGTGATTACCACTACCGACGGTTCAGGGTGACTGTTGTAAAGCTATATTATAACCCATTTAAAATTCTTAAACAACGAGGACTTCCATGAAAGATTAATACAAAACTTAGATTTAATTTTGTTCTTGAGATGTGAGAGCTGCAGATCTTCTGTCCTGTGGGGTCAGCGCTGGATTGAGGTGGTCTGGAAAGTGAAATATTGATTTCTAATTGATTTCATTTCTTGCCCTGTTTTTTCAAGTCGACATTTGAATGCGCGCAGGATGATTTTCAACTTCACTTTGCACTCGTGAGATCATGAATGTTGTCAATGATTTCTTTCCTGCAAATTGTCCAGTATTCACAGGAGACTGGTGCTGGGTGGTTTTTATGGGATTTAATGATATGCATCCATTGTCATTTCAGCATTATTTTCAAGCCATAACAAAACTGTTCAGGAGGCAGCTTATAAAAAAATCCCATTGGCCAGTACCTCATTGTGTCTGACACAAACATCCCACACACACACAAACACAAACAGACTTTCACAGATGTGGATATACAAACACTCCTTTGCAGTATCTCACTCATTCACACACACACTGTTCAGACATGGGCTGGATCGGGGCCATTGCACACTTGTTCAGGTACGGCTGATGAACAGAGACGTCATCGGGTGATGAAGAGCAGCATCAGATTATCTTGACGACAGGGAAATACTTATGAGCCGAGAAGTCAAATTCAGGGAGCACCTGGGAACAGAGAAATGTGTTTTCATTCAGACAGTGTCTTAACAATATGTAACAATCCCCGGTAATTAAACACCACTATAGACACATAACTCCTTTTTAAAATATAAAGCCATCAATTCAGGATTCAAACCTTTTTTAACACTTTGTGTGGCAACTAATTTGTATTGACTGTAACCATGGAAGTGAATAATAGTAATCCAGTGAATGTGTGTCATGTGTTACCTTTGTCTCCTTCTTGTGTCCTCCAGCCAGCAGCTTCATAACCACTATGTTGGGTTTGGCCACCTTCAGTATACGGTTCACCTGTTATCGTTCATTAAAAGCTGGTTACTGACAACGTAGAATGTAAGAAGTAACTTCATGCAGACAACGGTTGGTACAATACAGCAGAAAACATACTGTGACCCCATAAAACATGAGGAAATCTATTAAGGAATAGATTAACAACTTAATTTGTTCTGAGGAATTTCAAAACACCAAACAGCATTTCTTTTATGATAGTCTCATTTACTGACCTCTGGATCTGGGATGGGCACATTTTCTAGGATGAGCTTGGCCTGTTGAAAATGTTTGCTGGCGGCCAGGTAGAGGTCAGCCGGGCCTGGCGGAGGATTATATTTCTTCAGATCGGACATTTCCTGGAGCGGTCAAGGGCGGGAACAAAGTCAGAAAGAAAAGTCTAACAGAGTATGGATGGGAGGGTACGAAGAACAATGATGAAATAAAAGCAAGGGATGGAAAAAGTACCTTAAACTGGATGTAGTGCACAGGTGGGGGGGTGACCACACTGTTGAACGGGGCGAAGCGATGCTCGTAGCGAACCTGCTCGCTGTCGAGCTCAAACTGAGGCTTAGGCACCTTTCCGTCCATATCCAAAGCTACCATTGTCTGGAGAGAGAGAGACAGAGGCAGAGAAAGGACAGATTACATCTCTGTGGGACATCTCAAAGGGGAGTGAGGAGGGATCATTAATCCATGCCTTACCTTGTACATGCCAGCACACATGTTCTGGTATGCTTGACTCATGGTGATCTCCTTGCTGAGAGGGCGAACTGCAAAGTTATCCCAAACATATCAGTATCTGCGCTTACACCAACAGGAAGAAACCAATTTGACATAGAATGGGAGGATGATGCAACGACGTGTACTTTTCTTCTTCTTCTTGGTCTTTTTGCTGCTGCGTCCTTTCAGTTGCTCCTCCATAATCCGCTCCTCTGCCATCTGAGAGGAGTCGGCTCTGCTCAGAGTGGACATCAGCCACGCGTAGAGGAACTCTGACAGGTACCTACGGTCAAAGAAAAGCATATTCACAGATTAACAAAATACTCATGTGTATGATATTGAGAGAAGATTTAGGCTTCATCCATACTACTACGTTTTCTTTTGAAAACGGCATTTTCTATAAAACTAAAACCAACCCGGGTTCATATGTCATTGTAGGTCATGTGATAAGAGTCAGATGAATCAGCCATAGTTGGTGCACAGGTTGAAAAGACTCAATCAGCTGAAGGTTGCCAATGTCTTTCTTACTCGTCATTTCCACTCATCTTTTTAACATTGTTTTTCCTCCAGGCTGAAACACAGTGCCAGAATTTTCAAACTAAAACTGGGACAGCAGCATTTCCAAACTTCTCAGTTTGCAGCTCTAAAACTCCAGAGTAGTGTGGACGCCAGGCGTATCCGTAGCAGAGTTGATGCATTTTCAAATGAAAATGTTGTAGTATGGATGTAGCCTTAGTGTGTCCTAACTTTGACCATTCAGCAAGAAAGAAACGTGTGTGCTCCGTACCAGTAGATGTAGTAGTACTCATGCATGCTGTAAAGCTCCAGTTCAAAGCCACTCAGCAGGTACTGGATCATGATCCTCAGGTTGTGGTAGAGGATCCAGGTGCCAAGACAGGCGAGATGCTGTCGCTGAGGCTCAAGTTTCATCAACAGGCCATGCAGCGCCGCGTCCACCTTCTCTGCCTGTAAAGCACAGAGGAAGACTTTAGTAGCTGGTTTTAAAATGATAAAATCCATGTCCCTGAAATGAGTGAATGAAATCATAGGTTTAAGGTGCAACAGGTGAATTATTGTGGACCTAAAAGTTTCCTATCCAAATCTAGGATTAACTTGTGTGGCACAAAAAGTGAAAACAGTGTCGTGTTCAACTGTATGAAAGGAAAAGTGAAGAAACAGCTGTAGTTCACCTCGTCCTGCAGTGTGGCAAACTCTTCAAGAATGTGACCCAGCTTGTCTCTCTGCCGAGCTCGGTTGTGTCCGTGGATCTGGATCAGGCTGCAGAATGGCTACAGGGAGAATTGATAACATACTTACACACATAAGTAAACACAGTTTCTTCTACTTGCCTATACATAGGGAATGTTAATGGTAGAGTAGCCTACACTTTCAGAGCTGATAATCCAATCCTCTTATTACAGTACAACTGAAAATGTCCCATTGTCCTTTCATTTGAGTAGATAGCACAGATCTTATCGAACTCTTTCATGAAAGCAATTCTAAACTACAAACTATTATCGTTTATTAAACTTCTGAAAACAGCCCAAAACGTGTACAGAGCAACTGAGATATCAAAATGTATTTAACTGCAGCAGATGTGCAGACCATATGGATAGGAACAGTAAAGGGGACGTACTCTGGAGCAGTGTGTAACAAAAGAGTCGATGTAGTCCTTAGCCTGGTGGTTGTTAAACAGACAACACCTGGGGAGACACACACACAAAAAGCTCAAGACACAGTCAACAGACAAGATTTAAAAACAATGACCGAGATAAACCACTGACGTGAACAACCTGAAGTGATTCACAGGGTTTTTATCCAATGACCCACTTACTTGTAGGAGAGGACAGGAGGGCTGACGAAGTACCTCAGAGCATCTTTAATCATGTCCTGCATCAGGTGGGTGCCGAACACTTTCTTATTATCTATCAGGAACGTTGTCTGGATATGCAGGAAAAAAATCTGTTTGATTTTCATATACTGGGTTTTAAATTAACATCTCGTTTTATAATACAGTTTGAAACACGGTTGAAATGATTTTATTACTTGCTGCATATATGTATAGGAGCAACAACAACAACATGTAACACATTTCAAAGGGTTTCTCTCAGATCAGAGAGCAAATATAGCAACAACTCTGACGAATGGATTAGAACAACAATCGTTCACTCACTTGAAGTAGTGATCTGGAGAGCACACATGGAGACTGCTCACTGAACTCACAGAAGAAGTCCTGGTGAAGCCACAAACACAATATTCAGGTTAACAACGGCGTGTCTTAATCTTTTGTATTTTTTAAATATGGCTAAGAAATATTTGTGTCTATGTTTACCAGTATGCCATGTAGGTTGGTGGTGTTGATCACGTCGCAGACAGTCTTGATACGTTCTATAAGTTTGCTGAAGTAAGCGACCATGTCCTCCCTCTTAATAATCTTGGCGTAGCGAGGAAACGTGGGAGGCAGCAGTCTCTGGTTGACCAGGGGCTCAAAGCCCATCATGATGGGGTGGTCTGCAGCAGGCACAGAAAGAAACACACAAAGGTTAATTAAGGTCACATTTCATAACTATTAAGTAATCTGGTCTAAGAGACTCAACTAAATGGAGTCGAGTAGAACAAGAGAAAAATGAACCCAAACTTTTAACAGACTTTTTGGTGTGTAGAAGTCTCTTGAGGTAGAGGACATACATTATCTAGCATCAAGTGGACACTATATTGTATTGGTGTCAGTTGCCATGACAACCTATTGACTAGATTTCTGGAGAGCAAGAATATGTATAATATGTGCACATTTTCATTATTGGTTTATCTTTCGTTTAGTTTTTTTATTTTCCAAACTGAGATCCTACGCATATGTATGCATGTGTGTGTATGTGTTACCTCCTTTAGTGGTGTCATTCTGTGACTGGATACCGTGCTGAATACTGGAATGAATGGCTGATAAGAGGTCAGCTGCTTGGACCACAAGCTTCTGGGCCTCACCCACTGAGCTGGTCTGATAAAGATTCAAACACAAACAAATAATTACAAAGAAAAAATAGTCACATTTCTGTAAGTAAACAATACACTTTTATGCAAGCCGCTTCAATGCTAAGTATCAGACAGAAACAGATGTCAGACACTTATTCCGTCACTGTCTTGTTTTTGTGTGCATTACCTCTTTTTTGGTGAAGGCAATCAGTGCAGTCAGTAGAAGGCGTGTGAACTTGATCCTATTGAAAAGTGCCAAGTACTGCTGATGCTGAAAAAAAAAACATGGACTAACATTAAACAGGCATATAAACATATACAGTTATTATAACTATATAACACAGCCTTGTTTTTGGACTGATTGTTTTTCTTGTTTGCTTTATTTTTGTTTCTAAAATAAAACAGATGGAAATTCCCAAGTAGAGTCTCTAAAGGTCACCTCAGGCCCACACGCTGATTGATGGAAGATGGGAAAAAAGTTATAATAAACAGAGACAGAGAAGAAGGCGTTGTCTTGTGGGGATCCAGTACAAGGCTGTGGCAGAGCAGTGACTCTGTCTGATTTACTACTCACATCCTATTAATTTTATCATGAAATTGCAGTGTTTAGCTCTTGGATGCTCTAAATGCTTCTCCATAAACATGACTTCAACATAAAAACAAATATGTAAAAAAAAAAACTCCAGACATAGAAGAATGAAGCCACACACCTCCAGCTCAACCTCTGGGTCCCGCTGCTCACCCTGTCGAATGCGCGTGCTCTGAGGGAGAAGAAGATAAACGAGGAACGATATTCAGAAAAGCATTTGTATTTGTAGAAGTTCATTGAAATGACAAAGAGAGAGTAAATACCTTAACTTTTCTCTGTAACTCATCCTCCACATCTTTCAGCATACCTGGTAAAATGAACACATGAGAGAAAGATGACATCAACTACTGTATCTTTGTTCTTATGAATGAACTGTATTCATCTGTAATGGCATCAAATGTCTACAGCATACATGAACCTGTGGACTTTGTCACAATGCAGTACTTGTACCTGTCACCCGCAGGTCTGTAACATTATTGGCCATCTTGAAGCCATAAGTCATGGCCTGGAAATCCTCCTGTAGAAAAGAGTGAGACAATCAGATATTGAACTTTTCAATATCTAAGTTCCAAGACAATGACCTTTTACCATAGTAATGATTTTTTTTCATAAATACCAGTGGAAAGAAACACATAATATTAAATTGAATTACCTGATCCAAAGAGAATATAAAGAGACACCTAGCCTATAGCCTAATTATAGCCACAGACATTTGCAAATAAAATGAAGCCTTCCAGTGCAGTGTCACTCATGCACAGGCACAGTTAAATACTGTAGAAAGGTGCTTACCTCCTCGAACACAGCAGCCTTGTTGACTTTCTCTCGGGCAATGTCACACACCTTCAGGATGCCCAGGGCAAAGGATTTGAGTGCTGGCTCCTCGATGAGGTCCGGGTTATGGACGTAAAGACACGTGAACACAGTCTGTGCCAGGGAGTGACCCTCCAGCCATGTGATCTAAGTATAAACATGTTTAAGTAGACTCATCAACAAGGACCTCCCACAGTGGTGCATGTGTCTGTAGAAGAGAGCTACTACAACACAAATCACCCTCTTAATGGTTTCATCCAAACACAAACCTCTAGCATTATATATTATGCACAAAAACACACTGACTGCATGTTGATGAATTCCCAACAGATTGGCAAAAACAAAGGCTCTCATTGTTTACGAAAGTGAGACTCACCAAACAACAGAAAGATGTGTCTATGATCCCAATGAGTTCAGGAAGACGGAGGTCTTTAACCTTGATGACACCTTCCTAAAATCAAGAGAATAAAACAACAGCAATGTTGATTTAACTATTTACTGTGACAAATCAGGCCTTTTGTGCTGATTCCTGGCAATGAATTGGTTTACATTGGACAGTGGCACGGTACCTTGATAGCTTGTTCAAAGTTGAGAACTTTCCTGTTGACCTGGTTTCCAATCATTCCTGCATCCATCTTAGGATCCATCATCTCTATGGCTGACATAGCCTCAAAAAGGCCAAACCTGCCACCACAGAAGAGAGATTAGTCTATTTTTTAATGTCTACATCTTAGATTCTGAACAGTAGTAACAATACTAATTATAATACTGATAGCTGCTGCAGACATTAATATAGTTATACATGAAACACTATGTTGACCAGTGGTTTTAAAACTTTTTTCTGGCATGCTTCCCTTCATTAGCCGTAAAAAAAGGTCAATAATAAAACGAGCATGTTGGCATCAACGTAAACTCTTGATTGTTTTCCATATTACATTAAACATTATCATTAAACTTGGTTTCATTCCATATTTTTCCCTTGGGTTAGGGTTAGGGTTCCAGCCGCACCTACCAACAGTGACTCTATGTCCCAAGTTTGAGAACCACTGAAATATATTATATGAACTCTAATTTGTTTATTAGAGGACAAGCAAAATGACTAACTTCAGCTCGGAGGAAGTGATTTTTTTTCAGTGAAGTAGCAGTTTACTCACAGTTTGTCATGAAGCAACTCCCCAAGGTTCAACTCTGGATAAATAAAGGATGAGGACAAGGTCAGAGGAGAGGAAGAAGACGTTATTCCCTTTGATACATGTAACTTTACACTTGTTACTCACGTGCACACACACACACACACACACACACACACACACACACACACACACACACACACACACACACACACACACACACACACACACACACACACACACACACACACACACTTTACCTTTGCATGAACCCTTGAATTCATGTGTAATATCAACCCAGTTGGCATTGTTTCTCATCTTTTCTGGGATGCCTAACCCCCAGCCAGCATCATCATCCTCAACTGATGACTTCATCACCATGGTGACTAATAAAGACAGAGAGAACCAAGACAAAGTGTTCACAATATTACAAAACATTAGCAATTACAACGTCATGATTCATCAGGAAATATACATTAACGTACACACAATAATTTACTACTTCTCTTCAGTTCTTCCACAAGACATACGACTAGTTACTCAACTTTCTGTTGAGTCATCAAGCATTAAACTGGCAACAGAACTGGCACAGGCAGCTCACATGTTAGTGTGCCTACACGGAGCAGACACAAAAGTTATAATATTTTCAAACTAGCTGGATATAATGAACAATTCTTACAGGAATTACAGCTTCTCATTTCCCAGCAGTATACTCTTGAATCAGCCATGCAACGTTTAGCTATATTTTACGCTGATAAATAAGAACAAACCTACATGGTTTATCATTTACATTACACTTCATTTAGCTGACGCTTTTATCCAAAGCGACTTAGAATAAGTGCATTCAACCGTGAGGGGACAAACCCAGAACAACAAGAATCAAGAAAGTACAATTTTCTTCAAGAAAGTATCCAGCCCAGTTATCTCGGTACTGGACCTACATGTTTCTGTATGTATAAACTTCTTTTCACATGTTAATACTTCACAATAGTAGTCTTGACACGCGTAACATCATCATGCTCTGTTAACACACTTGAGAAGTTAGAGCCTAAAAAGGTGAACATTTCACAACTGAGCATCCTGCACAGTCTCAGCCTCTGAGTGATAACTCATTTATAAAGGTATATTTACAGTGTAGTGTTTATAGCACATCTATCTCCCCTCCCCAAATGCCTTTTAGCTTATATTTGACAACTGAGCTGGGAGGTAACACACTGACTGAAATCGACATGACCTGATCACATGCGAGCAAAATAAAGATCACAGGTTAAAATTCGAATGAATCATTAGCATTAGTATCTGTATCTGAGATAAAAAACCAAGCTAAATGTCCAACAAACACACAACCGAACCAGTCTGTATTTTAACTGCCTCCTACTTTCACTCACACCAATATAGCCAGGTAACCTACATACGATACACAATTTAAAAACAGCCAAGACATGTTAGCTAGCTACCATCAATTAGCCTGCTAACAAGCTAATGCTGCTCATACTGTACATTTCCTGTCAACAAACCCTGAATATCACCAGTTTAACACGTTGTTCAATTGAGCAAGGTGCACACAAAACTAACGGTGTTATAAGAAAGTCACAATTCGTTGTGAATTGGCACGTACCTCAATATCTTGTATTATTTTGTGTAGCTAATCAAGACCTTCATCGAGAACTGTGAGAACCGGCGCATAGCTTTGACGTCAGAAGCCGCTGTCAGGTCAACACGGGAAATGTAGTCCTAGTGTGACGAGAAGGAGCTCAAGCCTCCTAATGGGGCGGTTATAGCGTGAAACCAGCGCAACGGAGCTGTACAACTACGTTAAAGATGCATTTTGGTGAACTTTACGGCGCCAGTTGCTCTTTCTGGAGCATCTCCACCCTCATCCTGTCTGCACATTAAACACACACACACACACACGCAGGGGGGGGAGGGGGTGTCGCGATATCCCCCGACAGCCCCTCTGACAGTCGGGGGCTGGTGTCATCACAACATCGCCAGGGCGTTCCAGCTCCAGCCTCAGCTCCAGCCTCAGCCTCAGCAGCAGCGGCAGCAGCAGCCCCGTTATCTCGGCACTGGAGCACCCGGACCGGGACAACACTTCCTCTCCGTGCAGGTTCGTACAACCCCCGTCATTGCCAATGCGACACCCGCGCACAGCTTCAGCTAACACCGCCTGTGCGCTCTTCATTTACTGCGACCACATTCAGCTGCTAGCTAACCCGCAGGACGGCGGCCGTGTCGATGAGCGACCCCCCCCCCCCCCAGCAGGTGCAGCCCCAAGCTAGGTTTAACATCGGGATGAGCAGCACAGCCTGGTGGTTTATCTCGCTAAACAATGGGCAGGTGACAGCCTCTACTCACCCGCATCCCCCCGCAGGTTGGTGTCATGGCAGAAGCCTGTTTAAAGGTTCAGTGTGTAGGATCTAGTGGTGAGGTTGCATGTTGCAGCTGAGCACCCCTCATCGCCCCCTCATCTCCCCCTCACCTTCAAAACATGACAGAGAAACCATGGTAGCCTCCAGTTGTCATACAAACTCAAAAGGTGTTTAGTTTGTCCAGTTGGGGCTACTGTACACAACATGGCGGCCTGCATAGAGAGGACCTGCTCCAGATGTAAATAAAAAGTATTTAAATATATAGGGTCCATTCTAGGGTGAGGAAACAATAATTCGTACAATTTAGATGATCACACAATAGTAAAGACATCACTAAGATTATTTAATATCCAATTTCTGCCAATATTTATAGTATAATTTCTGTGTTTAGTTTGTCCAGTTATGGCTACTGTAAACAACAATGGCGGCCTCCATAGAGAGGCCCCGCTCCTGATTTAAATATAAAGTATTTAAATATCAAGGGGCCCCATTCTTGAGTGAAGAAAACAACAATTTGTACAATTTAGATGAAACACATATCCAATTTATGCCAATAGATCCCTTTCACCTTAATCTTACACACTGAACCTTTCCTTGTTTAGTTTGTGGAGTCATGTTTGTCCAGCACAGGCAGCCCTGTAGGGTCGTTATCATGGGGGGCAGGCTGCCATCTGTCTGGTGTAAGCTAGCCGTCACACCCCGACAGCTTTACCATCAGTTTGGCTAGCGTATAGAAACATGCATGATCTTCCTCTGTAAGTGTGACCTCAGCCCCCGTACTTGTCTGGTAAGAAAAGGGGTGATGGGCTTGTGCAAGGTTTGGAAAAGCCTGACTAAGGAGATATGGTGAGCCCTCTTAGTTTACAGCTTGTTTTAAACTGAAGAGGGCACCAACACCTTTCTGTTTCATGGCGGTGTTTCTGTAATGTTTAATGTGTCGTCGGGATTTTAAGCACAATATAACCTTGTGACACCAGTCCAATGACACAATCAATCTGCCACTAGTGATTTACAGCCTCACATTTTACAAAAAGCTCTGTTTATGACTCATCTCAACCCATTAATGCTTCTGTATTCACTGTCTGACCTCATTTAAAACCCTGTGAAAATCCAATACACTCAATTGTAGCTTGTAGTCAGTTGCTACATATGTTTGCTGAATGATACTGTAGTTTACTTTACCTCCCTGAACACAGAGTAATTATTTTTATAACCTTGTGTTCAGATTAGCTCGTCCATAGTTCTTTCGTGTGACGACACCTGAGATCTGCAGCATGTAGGACAGACGCTTTTTGTTGTGTAATATCAGTCAGCAGAAACTATGTGTGTGTGTGCACCATAGTTGTGCTGTTGTGATACAGTCAAGATGAGACAGCTGCAGGCTAAGGCAGCTGCAGGTACACCCAGCACAGGTCACTAGTTTATTACAGGGCTACTGCAAATGCACAGATCAAGACATTCACAGCTTCAGTTACTTTAGATATCATCTGATTCATTTTAAACATGTAATGTTTGGTCATTTTTGTAAGTGAGGTCTTTATTTTCTTTCTCTTGCAGACGTCATGAATTGTTGAGTTGGTCAAAATGAACAAACCTAAAATGGCCACAGAAAAAGGGTGAGTTCCTTTGCTGTTCCCAGAACAGTCAGATGCAATTTCACATGTGCACACAAACACACGCATGCAGCCCGGCATATTGCGTGCATATGCTCCTGAGTGAAACCTGCTCTGTCACAACCATCTGTTCACACAATGCTCACTCTCCCTTTTTGTCGATACTTACCTTCACCCTCCCTGCGGTCACTCTGCTCTTGTACTGTTTTAACTTCAGTTGCACCTGCGTTTTCTTTCTCCGATGGTTATCGTGTTGTCACAATGTGTGTGTGGAAAAGAGAGAAAGTGTGTTTGTGTGCATGCACGTGTTTGAGTGAGAGTGCAGGAGTGTGGAGATAATTAGGTGTCCTCACTGGAACCACCCGTATGTTTTTGTCATGACTAAAAATAACAGCACCCATATTTAATTCAGAATTTACGCTCAGCAAAACCTTTTCATGTATCTACCCTTAATCTGTGTTCGTGTGGGTATTATGCAATCTTTTTATATTGGCTGCACATCTCCCTTGTTATGTTTTCCTTTCTTCATTCTTGCATCACTTTGTACATCATTCTTTCTATTTTTCTAGTTTTTTCTTCTTCTGTCTCTGCACACACACACACACACTCTCTCTTTTCCTTCGTCTCTCTCAGTCTCTCTCTCTCTCTCACTCTGTCTTTATAAGGACATACGAAAAACCCAGCTCCACTGGGTTCAATCCCAGTTTTGATTCTCTCTCCCTTATTTGCTGTTGCTGTACCAACTACTGACCTCTAACCTTGTGTTTCCATCTGAGCACCACTGAGCTAAGACAGGAGAATTGGTCAGTATTTCAGAAAGAGTGAAGCACAAGGATACGGCCTCAACACAGCTTCACTTGAACAGACTTCTTTAAGTCATACTCAGACTACTTGTTAACATGTATTATCAATTTATAATTGTTTTTACCTTTACACTATATTACAAAAAAGTATATTTGTCTATGACTATTTATAAAGATGGACGACATGATTGCTCCCTTAAAAGTGAAGTCTTGATTGCCACCTGTTGCCCATAAACCCTGCCTCCTCCATGTTAGTGGAAGAGACATGGACCAATCTATAACATCAAAGTACATGTCAATTCATTCCTCCACAAAGAGGTTTTTTTAAATTGCAGGGAGTCGTTATCACACTGATGTTTGTCCAATTGCTAATTTTCCTGTATGTATGGTTTTGATTATTGATGTTATATAAAAATGGGGTGAAATGTCATGACTGACAGTTGAGACTGACTCTCAATTGGTCAAGTGCATGCATCTGCGGGACCTCACTACTTCACCCTTCAATGCGCAAGATGGCAGCGTTCATATGCAGGATATTTTGACTTCAGTTCTGGATGGTGGGACGAAGTGGAGACACATTGTCTATCTTTATTTACAGTCTGTGCTGTGAACATATGAGAGCGTTTGCACATATGAGGTGCTGCTTAATCAGAGACATGGAAACAGGAAATCATAATGTTTTTCTTGTAGCACATGCCCATGTATTATAGCATCCACTCTGTGTTTGTGAATGTTGCATCATGACGCATTCTGCTGTGTGTGCTGCTTACGCTGATCTCTGATCTTTCCAGATGGGCTTGAATATGCAGTGTTTTAGTTTTTTTTCTCACTACAGGAGCACATTAATAAAGGAAGCTATTCATTCTTTCTAAAGGTAAAACCATGTGTGTATTTCCAGTGTTCCCAGTAACTCCAGGGTACTGATGCTTCTGGGCCAGCTGGAGAGGATGAGTGGAGAGGCCATGTTGAAGGATGTCGAAACAGCGCGACAGGTCACCGCAAAGATACTTCATCTCATACAGACGCAGGGTGAGAAAGAGCATGCGCGCGCACACACACACAAACACACAAACGCTTTAGTGTAATAATGTAAAAATTGAGTACCACAGCATATTTGCTGCTGTAGTGAAGTACGCCATACGCCTCAAATTGCATTGTTGGCAGTGGTTCAGGTCTGTTATGCTCTAGGATTATCGCACCCTCATTAACATTTCTTGAAATAGCAGTAGGCCTTTTTCCACAGCAGCTATTTTGACATGTCATAGTAGGAAAAGCACAGGTGTTACTCACAACATTGACGATGGCTCAAGTTTCCAATTGAGACGTGACAGTGTAACAGTGAGCCAGCATGAAAAATACCAATACCCTGAGACTGAAGCTGCTCAATGGAATTTGTATCCCATTGTGTTGTTTACACATGTGATTTTCGACCGTGACAAAGTCAAAATGTGTGCCGTGAGTTCAAGTGTAAAGTAATGAAACTTTGTGATTGTTACATATGAAATTTACTTTCGAATAAAACAACAGAACAAACATTCTTCTTGTAAAATCGTCTTCATGGAGCCATTACCCACAATGCAACTCAACCACATTTAGTGAGTGAGTTAATTTATTCTTAATTAATCTCAAAAGAAGCAGTGGACAGTTCAGTAAGAGATTCAGGTTTGTTATTTCATTACATTTCACTTCTTTCTAACGTCATCCACTGATATCTATTTAATGAGATTGTGTAAGGATAGCCAATGGATGGGTGGATGCTGTCCTCCAACACCAGGAAACTGACTGGATGGACTTCCCCTTTTATGATTTCCTATTTCAAAGCCCCAGCTTGTCGTGTTGAGTTGATTTTATTCATTACAAAACACGTTCAGTGACAATGTCGTGTAACTATAGGTGGTTAAGTGCAGCAGTGGTTCCCGTGATGGTTCCCGTGATTGCTCTTTGAGGGGAGATCAGAGCAGCAGCAGAAGAGGGAGGCATTGTTCGGTATCACTATTTATAACAGACTGAAACACAAATGTAGTCACACATTCATTTTTCAACAGGAGCAGGGATGAATTGCAATCTCTGATGCAGGCGTTATTTCTCTACTGCTTTAAGAATTGGTGAATTGATTTGTCAAACAAAAATTACTTATTATTTTTTATGTCATTTATCAAGTAAAATATCAAACATACTCCTGTTACAACCTCTTAAATGTGTGCTTTTGCTGCTATTCTTTGATGTTTTACATTATAAATTCATTATATTTGTAATACATACATTTTTTCTCTGAGTATATGAAAGCACGCACATCTAAACTCCAAAGATGAGCTTTAGGTGCTGGACAGAAGCCTTTTTTTTCAGGTAACATTTTTGGCAAAGGGTCAGACTGAGGGGATTGTGGGGATAGGGTCTGAAGAAGGACCTGTGCCCGAAACGTTCCCTGGGAGGTAATTAAGTTTGTGGGAGCTTCAACTGTTTTTTTACCACCTTGGGGCATTCAATAGATGGAATTATTAATCAGGTAATTAAACAAACAACAAATATCAACAGATCAGTTGAAAACAAAAATAGCTTCTTGCTTGCCCTCATTTATTGAAGATCCAATCTGTGTTTTTTCTTTCATTTGTTTCCCCTCCATGTGGTTGCGAACCCACAAACCTTTTTTCAGTGTGGATTTTTGAATCACTTGAGTCATGTGGTAGAGGACTCACTACAGTGTGAATATGTGGTTGAATTCGGTTCAGTCAATGCATAGTATTTTGAGCCTTTTTGAGACTTTCTCTGAGCTTCTTTCCTCTCACTTTTCTTGAATACCATCTCTCCTCTTATCATAAAGTTTTGCTTCCTCCTTCTCTAAAGTGAACTTGTACGCAGAGGAAAGGCAATCTCTGTCCATGACCACGTCAATCATCGTATATCAGCTGTTCCTCTCATCTACGGTTTGGCTCACCGTCACACCCTGTATGCAGACTCAACATGAAATGTGGATAAGTCTGACGTCGGTCAGGGGAAGTGGGTGGGTGGGTGGGTGGGGGGGTCTATGACCCTGTTCACAGTAACTATACACCCAAAGGACTTTGCTGTACTCTTGTCTCATGTTCTGAGTCTTAGGAGCTTAGTGGGAAGGAAAGAAATACCAAGAGAAAGAACAAGGATGATGGGAACAAACAAAAGTAAGGAGTAGTAAACAAACTTGTATATTTAATTGATTAAAAGGTGAAGACAAAAAAAATCACTCCACAGACCACAGGCGCCTTTGTTATAAATTAATCTCTTAGAGACAGTAGTTCTTTCTTTCTCCCTCATCTGCGGTCAGAAATCCAGTGTCTGTTTTCATTTGAGAGTTTGGCTGCTCCCCTTTTACCCCCAGTGCTGAGGAGGAAAAAAAGAGGGCTGTCAAGAGAAAGAGGAGAGGTGTCTCATGCTTTTGTTTGTTCTCCATAGGGGCAGTATGTGGTTTAGTTTTCTCGTAGCGTGCTAGGTTCACAGTGTCCTGCCCCCGATCTCAGTGTGTCTGTCCACAGTCAGACAGGTTTGTTGAGTTTATTTCGAGCCTTAAAGGGATAGACAGATACCAGTGAAGTTTTTAAAGCGATTTACCTTATAAGGCACAGTATCAACGTCTTAAGTGGTAGATTCACAGTCGACGCGCACTGTAAACTTTTAGGGCTGCAGACGCAGTGAACCTGGAATTTGTGGAAACAGAAGCTTTGGTCAACTTTGAGACCTTTGTTATGAAATGGAGTACGGTCAATCTGTGGTCTCCCCAGACCCACAAGGTATGGTCCAGAATGAGCAAAATATACTCTTAGCATTTTAATTGTTTGAGGTGTGTTGCATTTAATCTTAGACCCTTAAAAATCTTTTAAAAATAATACAGTATTACCTATGATTTACCTACAATGGCAATTAATGTTGTTATACTTTATTTTAGGAGTGCCAGACTAAACTAAAACTAGAAAACAATATTCGATTCAAAAGACACCTGTCTGTGTCAAACATTTAACATTTTTCACTTTGGTTGGATTAGGATGGAAAGTGAGTGTATCTGCAGTACTTTTAGTGATCATCTGTTCCTGATTAATGACTCAAATCTCCAAAAAAAAAAGACATAAATATGTACAGAGTAAAGTTAAAGGGCAACATCATCAAGTAATTGGCAGATCACAATTAGCTGGCATCATCTTTACTTTTAAATGAATCATAAACTTTAGAACACACATTTTTCCAAGTGAAATACAGTTTCAAAGTAAGACAAATTACAAATTGCAAAATTCAGTAAGTAAATTAAAGATGTAGCAAATAATTTTTTGGTTTGATCCTATGTTTGCTCCTATGTATAACCCAGTGCCGGTTTAGTCTTTGAAGATTAGTGTTGAAATGCCACTTTGTTTTGAAGAGCTTTAAAAAGTCTGGCATGACAGAAATGTTGTCAGAGGACGCCGCTCCCCTGGGCACCAGAGTGTGTGCATTTACATGCTCAGATATGCACATACTTGGGCAAGTGTGGGGAGATGGTGTGTGTATATGTCAGTTGTGCATGCATTTTAGTAACCGATCATGAATCATGAAAGCTGACTGCTTCATCTCCATTTTCCCCCTGCTGTTGGGATGCATTCCTTTTTAAGGAGAGCGAGCAACATACAGCCCATGAACTCCTCCAGTGTATAAACTCATCACCAAATGATATAATCTTCCAGATGGGAAACTTGAGATATGAACTGACCACATTTCTGTCATAACCTGCTGCCGTACAAGAAATCTGACAGCCCTTTTAATTATTTTTATTTTTAAATATTTTATTTAATCAGGCAGTCACATTGAGATCAAGATCTCTTTTCAGAGAGGCCTGAGAATAAGACCTCTGTCCTGGGTCACTTGACGTTAGTATAAATGTTAATATGAAAGCCTTATTATTTTATGTTTTTTAATCATATTTCTCAATAATCCTCAATCATCTTTTTTGTTCATTTCTAAAAGGTTAAATAACATCAGTATCTTTTCACCTCCTCCTCCTCCTCCTCGTCCTGTGTTTGTGATTGAAGAGTTTGCCTTTGTCTCAGGACTCCGTGTGGCCACTTCAAAGAGGTCTGGAATCTCTCAGATCTTAAATTACAGGGCAAGCATGAGGCCGAAAGAGGAGTGAAGAAAGGAGAAAGAGAAGTTAGCTGAGTAAAAGTTTCTAAGATGACCTTTTAACCTACTTCATGCCTTGTTTTCTAAGAGGAGAATGTCCAAGCTTGTCTGCAGCAGTTCATATTTGACACAATCTAACACTGTGCTTTAAAGATTTGTTTTCTATTGTGAAATACAGCAGAACCTTTCTAACGTCCAGTGACCCTGGACTTGTGGTCTTGACACATAATTAAATGTAATAATATAATAATAATATAATTTCATGTACTTCATGTTACAGAGAAGAGCGGAAAAGAGGTGATGTCCAAAGGCTCCAGTGGCATGGAGGTCATCCTGTCTTCACTGGAGGTCAGCTCACTCATCAACACAACTTGACATGTGACTCTTGTGACATGACTCTTAAGACGACAAAACTATGCCTGGCATGTATGAACCATGTCTTAGGATTTTGAATATACTTATTATGTTATTGTCCAATAGCAATTGCAAAACATTAAACCGTCAGGCTTTGATTGAATTACTTATTGAATAATTACTTCTTTGAAAAGCATTTTAAAATAGTGCCCTTTTTATTCTTTGCAATGGTTTTAAATTATCTGAGTGTATCAATGATGATCTTCGTCGATGCCATCTTTAAAGTAGTGGAGGTTGTCAGCCTCTGACATTGCCAGCTGCAGCAAACTCTACAACTGGTGTCACATTGATCAGTGAGTCTGATTTAGGATCAGACTGCACCACTGGGATCAGTGACTTTCCTTTTCTCTAGAGGCAAAAAGAAGTTAATGTTCAAAATCCTGCAATTGACTCTTTACGTATTTAACAAGTTTACTGTTTTTAACTTTGACAGAACTCCAGAGATGTCCAGACCACACTAAACATCCTGTACATTCTCAGTGAGCTGCTGACTGTGGGTGAGCTGAGTTTTGATGAGCTGATTTACTTGCTTTCTTTTCTATATTTATTTCAGAGCGCACACATATGTCGTAAATATATTCTAAAAATATAAATTTGCCAATAATAAATGGTGAATGGATGGTGATATATTTTGCTGGTTAGTTAATCAAGTCTACTGGCCAAGTGCTTCCATCTTGAATGAGGTTTTACCACGTTTTATTGGTTGTTTTTCATTGTAGGCAGAGCTCGCAGGGTGGGAGTGTTTGTGTCTAAAGGAGGAACAGGAATATTGTTCCAGATTCTGAACACTGCCAATAAAGAGTTGCCCCCCAGTGAGGAACTCATGCTGCAGCTTCACTCACTGCTGGCGAAGGTTGGCCCAAAAGGTAAGCCTGATGTAACCACAGAGCCCACCAACATACACACTGGATTACTAACTCATGTTTGTTTTCGTTGAGTTCGCTTTTGTCTTGTTTATCCTCATTTGACTTTGTTATATGGCCAAAGTTTCAGGTAATTTACATCAGGTTAAACATTCTCTGTGCTGTTGGAGATCCCCAGTGGAGTTTTCTTGTAGTCAAGTAAAACATCTGTTTCAGTAGTTCTTATCAAAATGTAGTTTTAGGGGTTTAACAAACATGTTCAGCAAATGTCCTTCTGCATACAAAACTCAATCGAGATAGTAATCTAATAGTTGTGACCTCACGAAATTACAGAAGTGCTGACGGCTCATTTTAGGCACAGATTATGAATATAGGCTCTGTGCATTTCTCTTGTGGATTGAGCTTTATGATACTTTCACAGCATTCATATAGCATTTAGACTTGTTTTATACATAAGGCTTTCTTCAATATGATACCTTTTAAATTGCACATTGTTTACATGCTTGCAAACAGCCTTTAGTGCTACAGGTGGTCAGTAACCACTCGGGAAGCTGAAAGGAGGGAGACAAAAACCTGGAAAATGGTTATTTGGTGCACACTGACATTGCAGCCTCTGTGTTCAGACAGAAAGTTTGGCGTGAAGGCCCGTTTGTCCGGAGCTATGAACGTCACAGTCGACTTAATGAAACAGAACCTACAGAACACCAAACTTCTTCTGCCCTGCCTGCAGGTTCTCAGGGTTTATTCCACCAACTGTGAGTAACTTTAAACCTTAAAATACATTTCTCAAAATGTTATCCTTCTGTGTTAAAGTTCAAGTAACGTACTTCCCCAAAATACAATTGAATCTCAAACGGATAAATCCTGTAAATGTACAGGATGTATATGTAAATGATAATTCACTGGTAGTTGTGATCTGGTATCTCACATTAGTTTTTTGTTTTTATATGTACAGCAGTGAATGCTATTTCTTTGGGGAAGAATGGAGTGGTGGAGCTCATGTTCAAGATCATTGCACCGTACAGCAAAAAGAACACCAGCCTGCTCAAGTGAGTGTCTGTCTGTGTTAATGAATCGGCATGAATGTTGTGTTTGTTGTGTTATAACAAACCAGTGTGACATCCACAGGCTACAGCTCCCGGACCTCATTCAGACGAAGTTTTATAATATCTGTCGCTGATGTTTTTTCAACAGACCATGTAACTGATGTTTCCCTTGTTTGTAAATCAACAGGGTAGCTCTGGACGCACTTGGAGCACTGCTTAAATCCAGTGAGTAATTTGCTTTGTGGCTTTGAATTTTGTAAAACATAGTGATCTTTAGATGGTGTTTAGCTCCCTGCGGCCGTCTTTCACCTCATGAATCCTTTACTTTTCCACAGCTTCTCTAAAGCAAAAACCACAATTCATCATTCAGCATGAATTTATTCAACTTATTTAACCCACAATTCCCCCCTTCACTCTACTGTTTTCCTTTTCATTCTTACCACGCTTCTCTTCATCCCATCCCACAGTTGTAAGGTGCTATCAATGCTTTCTCCTTGTCTTCTTCCACGTCCCTGCGCAGAAACTAATGCTCGCCGTGCGGTGGACGGCAGACACGTGCCTGCCTTGCTTACTCTGTACCTGGATTGGCATCGCAATGACACACGGCATCGCCACATGCTGATTCGCAAAGGGTTTCTGGTCTGCATCAGAAACATCATCAACATCAAGCTCGGCAGGAAGGCGTTCATAGAAGCAGATGGCATGAGGATCCTCTACAACTCATCCACTGTGAGTGAGAGGATGACACACAAATGGCAAGCAATTAAAGCATGTGACACATAAAGTAAG
Source organism: Hippoglossus stenolepis (assembly GCF_022539355.2). Lineage (NCBI taxonomy): Eukaryota > Metazoa > Chordata > Actinopteri > Pleuronectiformes > Pleuronectidae > Hippoglossus > Hippoglossus stenolepis. The sequence goes on from NC_061491.1 coordinate 17,733,291, forward strand.
TGCTGCACATACACACTGACACTCTCCTCTTCCTGTGGGGTTTTTATTTTCTAGGAGTGTCTCCCGGTGCGGACCCTGGATCCTCTGGTTAACACCTCGAGTATCATCATGAGGAAATGTTTTCCGAAGAACCGTCTGCCTCTGCCCACCATCAAATCAGCCTTTAACTACCAGCTGCCACACATACCTGCTGCAGGACCTGTGGCACAGCTGTACAGTCAACCTGCTGGGGGTGAGTACACACACTCACTCACACTCACACATACACACACTCACACGCACACTCACTCACGCACACACACACAAACGCACACACACACACTCACTCACATACGGTTCACCAGAGTATGCCCTAGCTTGTCACTGTGTAGGTATATCCCTAACATTGATTACTATGCAGAAACAGACACACACATTTTGCAGTATACTTCATATAAACGAGACACACTCACACACACACAGACACAAACACACACATAAATAATGCTTACTTCCCTAGATCGAGTAAATAGTTAATGGCAACACTCATGACACTGCTGCACACAATGTGCCTTACAGGAAAAACAAGTCATCAGCTCAACAACAAGCCCTTACAGAAGGGTAAGACGTACGTAAGACACAACTTCATCCTCAGCTTACATAGACTCACTCACTCCTGCTTTCTCATTGACCTCACTTCATGATCTAACTTCACTAAACTAACACACAACATGTGTTAGTAATAAAGACGTAAGAAAGATGCCCAGTGCCCATTGCATAGTGCTTGCTTGCTCACACGTACTTTCACTGCTCTCAACTAATTTGCTGTGTTCATTGAGTCCACAGGCTGACTGGTAAGATATTTGAGCCTCTTTCCTCTTCCTTCAATTCTTTTTCTGATAATATAATTATTTTTATATCATAGTTGAATTTGCTTGATGATCTAGGTACTTACCATTTACTGAATATAAAGATAAACAACATCAACGCTCCCCAAAAGTGAAGCCAAAGCGCTTGGATCAATACATGGTCGCTGGCTGCAGTATAGGTCATAAATCATGTCTCCTCCTTGTTTGTGGATGGGGATATGGACCAAAATTAAATGTCAAAGTACACATCAAATATCTTTTCTCAAAGATGGTTTCAGTCATTTTAGGAAGTTCTGATTGGATTTAATTAGCTATTTGATGCTATAAATACAGGGGCTTGATCCATACTCTGCAGATTCTGGCTCCAAATGCGCAAGATGGCAGCGTTCATTTCTAGGATATTTCTGCTCGATTTCTGGATACTGTGAGGAAGATGCATCGTCCATCTTTATATACAGTTTATTGTATCCACACATTTTTGTCAGTTTCCTTAATTTCCCCTCTACAGTGTCCAAATCTATCAGGAACTCTTTAAAAGAAGACATATGCCAGAATTTTGAAGGTTCTATTTGGCAACAGCAACCTAGTAATGACCTCAGCCTTCGCACAAAGTCGTGTTAACTCATCTGTATTCCCAACATTGTGTCAGTGATGTCATTCAACCAACCATGGAGAACAGTGTACGATTGTAAGCTGCTGTGATTACACTGACTTCTCAGTGAGAACAACTCAACGTGTTGGAAGAAATACTCAGATGCTCAGAATTTCTTCTTTATTCACTATCTCCCACTCATCTCTTGATCATGGCTGCTCATATCTTTTTGTTAACATTTTCTCTGTTCCTGTCAAGTCAGACTCTGTGAGTCTGGTTATGTGCCGACCTTATGCATATTTTCAAAACAACTAAACTCCCAGTTTGCGTGAAGTAAAAGTAAACCATTGAATAAATCTGAGGACAGTCACCTAACAGCTTGTGTGTTTGTGTGTTTTGAACCCAGTGGATGATGTAGTGGATGAAAGTGATGATAACGACGAGACGGAGGCAGACACAGAGAACGATAGTGAGAATGAAGAGGATGAGAAGAATCATAGCTCCGCGGTAAGACTCACACTCACACATCATATTTGACATGACAGCATCATCTGTTACACTCACTGTTTAAAATGTGTGAGTCTCTTTCCTCTGTATGATAGTGGTGTTATAGAGACAGCACAGAGTGTACGTCTGAGTGATTTACGTCATAAACATCTCAATAACATTCTGTCATTGTGATTAAAATTCACAAAGGACTGTGATGTGTAATAATAATTGGCCCCAGTTGGCTCGATGGTGTTAAATTATAAATAGGTCATTTGATTAAAGCTTCAGCCATTTTGTGAATAATTTAGTACTTAATATTACAGCCACGCGACTCACTTTAATTATACAATACTGAATCTCCACAGATAGTGTCATTTGAGGACAGGATTTCTCAGACGTGTTTGATTGTTGTGTTGACCTGTCTAGTTGCACTCAGTTAAATTTCCAGCAGAGGGCAGTCATAGCCCACCAACCACAACACTTTCACATCAAGTCAAACACGTCAACCCTGCCTGATGTGCATTTCTGATTAAATCAAAACATTGCTCTGCATTTACATGGGGTGAGGGGGGGCAAAAGTCTGACTTTACCTACATACACGTTTTGATATGTTTGTTTTCTGCTGTTTGTGTCCTGTTAATCAGAATGATGACATAGAGACGGACCTAAACAAGCTACATCCCAAAAAGAGTCCTAGTCGTCCATTAGAGGAGTTAAGAGTCTATGAGAGATTCTTCCTGGAGCTGTCTGAGGACTTTCAGGTCAGTGTTTTGTGTATATGGTGATAAAACCTAGCAGCAAAATCCCCTAAACATAGATTTAACCCAAGAGTATTTCAAGAGGCTTGTCTGTTAATACTATACGATGGTCGTTTGGTCAGTCGGAAGTATTTGACAGTTAATTGGCACAATGATTTCTTATTTTGGTACAGTTTAACATGTAATATGTACTAAGACAAATTAGTACTGTATATATAATGCAAGATGGTCACTGTCCAAGACTTCAATATGTCTTTTTCCTACAGGGGTATAACTTTGAAAGCTCGAAGAGTTCTTCTTCATCATCATCCTCATCATCATCCTCAAGTCGATCCCCTCGGCCAATCATCGTGCCCACAGCTCAATCCCTGTCACCAAAGCATGTCCCCAAACTGAGTTCTCAGGGGGATGGCAGCTCTACCAAAGGACAACACACTCAGCCACCCCCCTCCGCTTCCACTCCCTCTCCCCCTGCATCTCAACCTCCGCTTGAACTGAACACAGTCCACCTCACCAAGGACCAAGACAAAAAAGAAGAGGCCCACATTCCTTCCCCAGATGGACATGCGACCTTGTCCTCCCTCACCAGTCCTCCCTCTCAAGGGCAGAGGATTGAACAGGAACTCGCACATGTGTTCGAGTGTGTCTCTCTAGAGGAGGAGGGGGCTCTTAATGCAGAAGAAGGAATAAAGGGAGACAAACAAACAGGATCTCCCGTCAATGCCACTAGACTCATACAGTCTCCTCTGCTGTTGGGAGGTATCGTGACACGTCGTGTGGGAGGAGGCAGTGGCAGTAACTGGGGTTCAGATTGTGGCTCAGAGGGAGCTGATGATGAAGGAGGGGAAGGAGCAGTCCTGGAGGTGCCAGACACGGCGCTGCTCCTCTCACTGCACGACCCTGACCTTTACGTGGAGATGGTGAAGGGAACACACTCTGTACCTCAGTATGCTGAAGTGGCTTATCCAGACTACTTTGGCCACGTAGCCCCAACATTTAGAGAACCCCTCGTGGAGAGAGTTTATGGTGTACAGAGGTGAGATATATCAATGAAACTGGGGGAAACCAATTGGCATAAAAACATGGGTATACATTAGGAACTATGGAATAAAAACAAGTAGAATTAAGCTGGAAAAAAGGAAATACCTGTAGTGTGCAGTAATGTTTTGATTGCCAGATATTTGTATTTAGAATATTTAGAAACATTTCTGAGCCTTTGACTTACACTGACTTACACTGAATGTGCAGCTGCAGACTGCACTTCTGCAAGGGAAATTTTCTTCCAGGGACAATTTTTGCAGGTATAACTCAGAGGGTAGAGCGTTACTCTTGTTCTCAGAAGGTTTGCAGTACGATCCCCAGGTCGTAGTTTCCTTGAGCAAGACACTGAACTTGTAATTGAGCTGATGCTGCATCGTCCGTGTGGACATGCAGTCCATTTACCAAGTACAATCTGGAAAACCTTTAATGCAATCATGTGCTGTAGGTATATTTTTGGACTGGCTTTGCAGTCTGCGAGCTACACTTTACACATTTAACTTTGTTATGAATCTAAGGTTATGGAGGCAGGGAAAGACATTTCTTATAGCTTATTGCATTAATCCTCATTTATTAACCATATCCATTGTGTGCATTAAGTTTGTCTGTGGGTCTATCCATGCAGGTCTAAGATATTCCAGGACATTGAGAGGATGATTCATCCTAATGATATCCTGGATAAAGTCGTTTATGACCTGGACATCCTCAGGTGAGTTCCTCTTACTGGGTCTCTGACCTAAACATCACTCAGAGTAAATGGAGCTACAGTTTGTGAGCGCTGTGACATTCACGTTTCACATTAGCTCAATTGATCATCTTCATCTTGAAAAGGGTAATGACTTCTTAAAGAGTGTCATTTGTTCCTCATCATGTTTCAGTTGTCCCGTGATTGAAGACGACGGTGAATCGCTAAAGTTCAACTCTCAGTTTGAGTCTGGCAACCTCAGGAAGGCCGTTCAAGTTAGGAAGTAAGTTTGAATAAAAGTTCCACATTTCTGTGTGTATGTGTTTTTAATTAAATCACAATTATCACCATACATGCATGTAAAGCTACTGTCAGCTTGTACTATATTTAACTTGCAACTTACCTAATTTTTTTCTGAAATCAGACTGAAAAGAAAAGATGTGATGCATGGGAATTTGAATGCTTGATAATGTTCGAACATTTAGAGTCTTTGTTGTGGTGTGTTTCCAGATATGAGTATGACCTGGTGCTGAATTCCGACATCAACAGTAATCACTACCACCAGTGGTTCTACTTTGAGGTGAGCGGCATGCGTGTCGGAACTACTTACCGCTTCAACATCATCAACTCTGAGAAGTCAAACAGCCAGTTCAACTATGGTGAGATGACACAACAACACCCAACAGCTTTTCATTCTCCATCTGACCAACAGCACGTGTATATTGTATGTAAATAAAACTGAATTGACCCATGACTTTTGACCTACAGCTAAAAAGCCTCAAACTAGCACAATGTGTTATTTGATCATCAGACAGCACACTTTCTTAATCTTTGTTGCATTGCCTGTCTCTCTGTGTGTGTGTGTGTGTGTGTGTGTGTGTCTGTGTGTGTGTGTATATGTGTAGGCATGCAGGTGCTGATGTACTCTGTCCAGGAGGCGATCAGTGGGAGGCCTCGTTGGGTCAGAACAGGATCAGACATCTGTTACTACAAGTAGGTACAGACACAGTGGATGTGAGAAAATACTTTAAAGAGAGAGGCAAAATCTGACTTTGTATCAGTGTAATATTCACAGGGAGCAAACGTTTTCATGCCGCGTACCAATCTAATGCAATTCAGTACAACTGTTCAACGATAAATGTAATGCCTGAATATTGTATTTTATGATATAGCAGTGTTTGTTTTCCCCATTTATATGCATCATAATGGCAGAATAATAACACTAGACACTTAAAATGATTTATGAAAGGTAATTGAGTAGCAAAACACAGAACAAGTGCACTTACTAAAGTGCCCAATAAGTGTTTTATAGAATTACGGTTGATATATTGTGCAATATTTACTTATGAAGCGTTTCTCCTTTTCTACAGGAATCATTTTGCAAGGAGCTCCATTGCAGCCGGCGGTCAGAAAGGAAAATCCTACTATACATTGACCTTCAGTACAAACTTCAGCCATAAGGATGATGTCTGCTACTTTGCCTATCATTACCCTTACACATACTCCACTCTTAAGGTAGTATTACATAACCATTGTTTGGTAGTTTGTTCTTCCTGCATAAATGTCAATTTTCATCATACTCTATTATTATGCCCTGAAACAATGCTTGGGTTTTTAATTTGCTCCTACAGTAATTATTTATCTATCACCAGCAGCTAATCCTCTAAAACCCAGAGTCTGACCCCTAATGATGCTGTGTTTTCATAGTTTTATCATTTACAGTACATGTCCTTCGAATCTGAGTTGTGCTCTCAAACTACTGTAAACTCATATTATCATGTTATTATAATTACATTTTGTCTGTGTTTATCTCAAGTGACAATGCAGAACTGCTTAAAATCCAAGCACTGAAAGAGAATCTCAGACTGAATCACAAGTGGCCTTATACACACAGCCACTGCAATAATGCAACAATAAAGTGTTGAGAACCCAAGAGAGAAGGGGATTTAAATGGAAGATAATACTGTTTTTGTATCCTCAGATGCACCTCTCCAAACTGGAGGCTTTGAGGACCACAAAGATCTACCTGAGACAGGACGTCCTGTGTGAAACGCTGGGGGGAAACGGCTGCCCCCTTCTCACCATCACTGCCATGCCGGAGTCCAACTCCAACGATCACATCTGTCAATTTAGTGAGTAAATCAGTGTCGACCTGCGTAAATGTTTTCACGCATCTTCTTATTTGCTCAGCATCAATTTCAGGCGGGACCAGAACGATCTCAGCAGCAGAATCTTATCTATTTTCAAATGTTAAGGGAAATCTGGACACTAGTGCAATCTGTCATTAGTTACTAAAGCCTACTCCAGGCCTTTGTAGAAACAGAAAAACAATTTTTCATGCTTTGTTCTTGGATGGTTTTCCAATAGTTTTCTAAGAAATCCACAATTTCTCTACATTTCTCACTAATGCAAGAACATAAGGTGGTTCTGTAATCTCAGAGAATGCCATTACGTTCCACACTTAAGTCCATCACTGCTGTTTCTCTGCTCTGAAAAACTTTGAATTAAAGAATCATATTCTGTTTTTCTCATTCCATCATCCTCTGTTTGTGCTGTGTTCTCGCTCTGTCGCCCTCTTTAGGGAATCGTCCATTGATCTTCCTGTCGGCCAGAGTGCACCCTGGAGAGACCAATGCCAGCTGGGTAATGAAAGGCACGCTGGAGTTCCTGATGGGCACCAGCTCGCAGGCAGCCAGCCTGAGGGAGGCCTACATCTTCAAGATAGTCCCCATGCTCAACCCTGATGGAGTTGTAAATGGAAAGTAAGTGAAAATAGTGTAGGAATGGAAAGATATTCACAGTCATTCACAGCTTTCAAATTGAATCATACACCGGCTGAAGCTGGACCTGTGCAACAGTCACAACGCACAAAACCTTGTCATGAAGGATTCTCTATTCTGTTCTAATTCACCCTGTAGCCATCGCTGTTCTCTGAGCGGAGAGGATTTGAATCGCCAGTGGCAGAGCCCCAATCTTGAGCTCCACCCCACCATCTTCCACACTAAGAGCCTGCTGCAGTACCTTGCACACATACAGAGGGCACCACTGGTATGACCTCTAATTAACTAGACTTAAATTACTTTGGGGCATTTTCGCACTGTGCAACATCATCTTTCATTCTGGAAGTTACGGGACGACTTTCTGACTCGTGAATGCCGAAGACATTTCTCCTGCTCTGCTGCACAAAATCAGTTGTGAATCAGTAAATCACAACATTCTTGCAGTTACAATTAGCAGCTGCCTGTGCTGGCCTCTTCTACATTGTGCATCAGTAAGTTAGATATAATGGGATATTCATCTTAATGGGGGATTTGTTGAGATGACTGAAAGGAGCAAAGAATGGTGACGCTGTGAATCTTGAAACAGATCTGAGAAACTGTCCACGTCCTTTATTTAGAGCAAATATAACAGTTTCACGATTTTATTTTGATAGTTTATAAAAGGTGATTGTTATTGAATTGATTGTTTTATTTTATTGAATATATCAACTAGAGAGAAGCCTTTTTTTGGTTCCCAGTGTCTTAGTGAAAAATATACAATATTGTGTACATCCTAAAGTCACTCCTTTCTTTATCTGCCTCTTTTGTATGTATTGATATTTCTGTGTGTGTTTGTGTATGTGCAGGTGTTCTGTGACTACCACGGTCATTCCAGAAAGAAAAACGTGTTTATGTACGGCTGCAGTGTGAAGGAGACGGTCTGGCAGTCCAATATCAGTGCTTCGTCCAGCGACCTACAGGAGGACCTTGGATACAGGGTGAATACACACACACACACACATGCACACACATACAGACACACACACACACATCTCTCATTTTCACCTCCTTAAAATCGCCTCCTTCATATCAAATTACTCTTCTCATGTCAGTGAATATGAATTAACTTAAACTGAGTCTCATTACAATCAGATCACTTTTATTTACTCATATTACAATCAGAGCAGCTGAATTTTTCCATGCAAAAACATATATAGAAAATATATTTTTCACTGAGTAGTGAGCTAATAAAGAAGTCAGTTCAAGAGGGAGGTCAATAATGGATGTTCATGTACAGCAAACATTTTGGATTGAACCTGTCAATACTTTCTCTTTCCCAAGGAACGGCTCTGTGCACAAGCCAGTTTGTGTTGGACTCAGTTATTTGGCCCGACTCTAAAATGTACTTTATCTTCTGCCCCCAATGCACCTAACACACATTTTCATTTGCGTCGCAGGCTCTTCCTAAGATCCTCTCTCAGATCGCCCCGGCCTTCAGCATGGGGAGCTGCAGTTTTGTTGTGGAGCGCTCTAAAGAGTCGACCGCTCGTGTCGTCGTATGGAGAGAGATCGGAGTACAGCGCAGCTACACCATGGAGAGCACGCTCTGTGGTTGTGACCAAGGCAAATATAAGGTAAGGTTTGCTTCGGCCTTTTCGATGTAATGCAGTTCATTACAATAAACATGAACTTAAAGACTTCCTGTTGTAGAGCTTTTTTAATTAACTGCAAATTTAATTAGTTTCAAGGAAGTTTACTATTTTCATATATATGCTAATCAGTAAGCCATAGTATTAACATCTTAACATTGTGTAGAACATTTATTTCAAGGTTTATGTGTTTTATTGTCTTTTTATTTTACTTCCACCCCCTGTAAATGAGAGGGAGGTGCCCCAATAGATCTCCAAGTGTCCAGCAGATGGAGCTGCAGTCTTTTCTCTTCTTTCATCTCACTTGTTTCTCCTCTTTCCCTTTGACCTTTCTACCTTTGTTCCGTCTCTCCGTGTCTTTACATAAAAGCTGATTTGCTTCCGACTGAATTTTTCCCAGTTTCTAAAATATCTCACGGAAGTCCATTTTGGCTCTGATTAGCACCCCCACTGGTTTTTGTGAGAGTATTTGTCCAGATGTGCAGGAACCAATGTGAACTGAACTGTGGCTGCATGTCTCTGTAGCCAGGCCAAGTTTAGATGTTCCAAGATCTGCTCTGGGGAAAAGGGAACATGAAAGTGTTTTAGTTGAGTTGGGGGTTAGCTTGCGTGCGTGTGTGTGCGCGTGTGCGTGTTAGTGTGTTAAATTTCAGCAGGGTCAAAAAGTCTTGAGACCACAACGAGAAAGTAGTGCTGGTCTCAAACTTTGATGCTGTACTGGGATTGAACAGTGCAGTGGAGACTTTGTTAGGGTTGTAGGTATGAGTTTGAATGTGTCCCCAATGCAACTGAAATATTTGATCATGTTCCTAAATGCAAAGTTTCCTTTCCAGCATTGAAAATTGGGGCGTTTGAAGATGGACAGTGGCTCCGTCCCCAGGCTCCAGGGCAGCTATGAAAAACCACAGCAGCCTTTTTAAAGTAGCCTGCTGTTGAAGCTTTGGAATCATTTTTTGGACTGTAGCTGTGTATTGGACATGTGCACATACAGTACATGCAAGTGTATGTGTTTGAGATGTTTTTGTGTGAATATATTGGTGTTTAAATCTCTTTGATGTGCATGTTCTCTCCAGGGGCTTCAGATCGGCACCAGAGAGCTGGAGGAGATGGGAGCTCAGTTCTGTGTGGCCCTGCTGAGGCTGAAGCGGCTGACGAGCATCCGCAACCACCAACACCTGCTGGATTTGGAGGGTGACATCATTGGGACACAGACTAAAGTGGTCAGGTTAGTACTGTGGAGCATGGTGTAAAGTCACATACATATCACAACACACAGTTAAAGCTAGGGCTGTCACTTTTTATGTGGTTACATTCACCTCGTCCATTCCCAACGTGTCCGTATAAATAAATCGTGCTTTCTTACCTGTGATGACATTTTTATGATCTTCTGGCAAGAGGAGAGTGTGCAGAATGGTGGACAGCCAAAGTTGTACATTCGACATCTGTAGTGCCTTCACTTCCTTACACGAGTGGCAGGTTATCAGTTATCAGATTTATTGTAATAGTATATGACAGCTGCTTTGTACAAAGTCAACAAACACCCTTCTTGGTTACTTTGCCACCTGCGCTGCTCCTTCTAAAATGTTTCCACATACGGTTTCTCAGATGCTTTGGTGTTGAGAGTGTCGGCTCAGGACCGCTTTCCTCACCAGTGTCCTGCATTTCCGTAGCAAAGAACACAGCATCACTAGCTTAACTACGATGGCACTCAGTAATGCGCACACTTCTGCTAAGGCCCAACAGTCCCCTTATGAAAACAAATTAAAATTCCCTAGATTCAGATATTTCTTTCTTCAAGATCATAAATTATTCTCTGAGAATCTTTTTTTTTTGGGGGGGGGGAAATACATAAATCTCGCAATCTTGAGGAAAGTTAAAAATTATTATTATTACATTTCCTGACCCAAACCACATCCTTCCAGCAAGTTTCATGGAAATGCAGCGGAAATCAGAGGTCAGGAGTCAATATCACATTCTGTAGGTCAAGCTGAAAGAGACAATTTCGAGCAGCCCCCTCTGCATCACAAAAACAAATGCTTGGGGTTATAGACTGTAAGTTTTCCGGTTCAAATATTATAATTCTTTTCCCATGTTCTTCCAAAGTAACAGCCCTGGTTCATGCAGGTGCACACAGACGCTGGGAGACTTTTCAGTGTGTTCAGTGTGTTCTTTCAAAGCTTAGAAAACTCACAGTTGAGGAATATAATGATGCCATAGAAACAAGACAAGGTAAAACTGCAGATGTCAGAGCGTTTTATTTCTCAGCCGTTTATCTGTTGTGTTGCTATCCTCATGTAACCTTCCCAACATACCTGAGATTTAAAAAATAAAGTGTTTTCTATTGCTTATACTCATACTACTTTGGAAATAGAAAGACTGTTTTCTTTCTTTTTTTTTTGTACAAAACACCCTCATTACCGCCAGACACATCCCTGTTGGCTCTGATACTGAATGGCGTGACTGTCACTCCAGCTCTCCCCTTAACATTCGAGAGACAAGTGAAGGCCTGCGTTTGTGCACGGCTGCTGTGAGCATCATTGAAATTCTATCAATGATCATGTGTGATGAATGTATTGAAATGCTGGCTGGGAGGAGAGTGGTTCTATAACATTGTCAGCTGTGTCATCATTTCTTTAAGACAGTGTGTAAAACAGCCCCAACATCTTAAATTTCTATATTTTTCACCTCCACAGTGGAGTTTTTAATGGTAGTGAGCGGTCAATAGCACAGTGAAGGTTAAATGCACATGGAGCATGCAAACAAGTGTCCTGCCTTCCTGTGCAGTGTGTTAGTAATAATGAAATATACCTCGTCAGTGTCGGAGCGAATCCTCATCCACTTAAGTGCCAGTGTATTCAAGGGATGGCAACATTGAATTTATTCAGTTAAGCTGTGAGACAAACACTTATCACACAAGTCAAACCAGTAGCACAGTACGTCCTCCTCACGTAGTTTCTATCTCTCGTCACGTCACGTTTGCTTTGTATCAACAATCATCAATTAGAGCTTTCATCTTGATTTGAACTTAATCCTGTCGTCTCGTTTTTATCTCTATTGTCATTAACAAAGTAAAGAAAACTCTCAGAAAAAACAACTATATCATCACAGCATTTTTTGTGGTCTATTATTTCTTCCATATGCCTTTTAAATTAGTGGTGAAAAGTAATTTATCAGAAAATAAATCAATTTTGCAAACAATATAATGGGAAAAAATGTAAATTTCTGCTTCTCCGGTGAGAGGATTGAATATCTTTATTACCTGATGCACTACTTCAAATGCATGTTGTTGTGTTATTTATTCATTAATACCAAATTCCCTTTGTCACACATTATGCTTGATTATGCTTTATTATGTTCTTGTAGCTTTTAATGTAGCGAGAAGGACCCAAGACAGAACATAAGGGTTAAAAGATAAATGAGGAAAATCATTGTGTTTGAAATTCCCTCCTCAGAAATATGAAATCCACACAGATCTGATTTTTCTACAGTCCGACACCACCAATAAATTATTAAACTTTGCCAAACCCAAACTGCGACCACCAGAGTTATCTTAATTTCTTTTTACTTTAAAGATGTCAGCGTTCTCTCCTCCGCAGATTTGTTAAAGCAGTTCATTTGGAAGAATGGCTTCGTACTCAGAACCACTTAATGCTCATGTTTCTTTCTCTTTGTGTCTCCCAGTCTCTCTTCTCTTACCAACCTGCGCTACTCTCATATTGATATACCCATTTATCATTTATGTGTCTGATCATTAAGGGACTCCAGAAGTGTGTGTGTGTGTGTGTGTGTGTGTGTGTGTGTGTGTGTGTGTGTGTGTGTGTGTGTGTGTGTGTGTGTGTGTGTGTGTGTGTGTGTGTGTGTGTGTGTGTGTGTGTGTGTGTGTGTGTGAGTGAGGGCCCTTTGGGATTGGTTACTCTCATCCCGGATTTATGGTTTTATGTGTGGGGCTTGGTATGGTACCACTTACCGTTTAATAGGTCATCACAACAATATCTTGGCCATTGGGAGGCGTCTGCGAATAACTGGGTGTCTCGGAGTGCGTAAAAGGGCTGATACGGGCATGGGTGTGTTTTTGTCCGACTCTAAGGAATACGGAAATAGATGCGTGTATGTTAAAGTTTGAAGGTTTTATTGTACGTCTCTATATCTAAAAATTAACATGCGGAGTGTAAAGAGATGATTCCAGTTTGTGGACTTAGAAAATGTATCACAAAGAAAGTGGAACGTAAACGAACAACTCTTAGTATGTATCGCTGCCCACCCACATCATTACACAACACAACATTTACTGTACATACACTGACACACAATTTCTCTCTCTCCCTCCCTCCCTCCCTCCCTCCCCCTGTCTTGCACTCGGGCACTGCTAAAGTTGGTGGGAGCTCATTGTCTGAGTCCCCTGATCGACTATCTCCCTGGGATCACATTTCAGACCATTAACACCATTAAAAACCCACTAAAGCCACTAAAACCTCAAAGAACCAGCGACCATTTAACCATTAAGACCCACAGGAAAAAAACAGCCTCACCAGTCAGAGCACACAGGCGCAGTTTGTTAGTATCCCCGGTTTTGTTATGATTTTAAAACATATTTTAATATGAATCGTGTAGTAGATTCAGTGTATGATGGCTTGTATTGTATTTCATGTATTTATGTTATTATTTAGAGCTGAAACATTTATTCAACAGAAAATGAACCTTCAAGAATTATAACTATTAACAAATATTTTAATGCTTTAAAATACTAAAGATTCTCGGCATCCAGGGTCTTTAAGAGTTTGTCAGACAAAACAAGACATTTTATTAACTTAACTATTCATTAATTAATCTTCACCATCATCATCATACAATTTCCTCTGACAATGTGGAAAAACAAAGATAAGTTAAACAGTTTAAAGCCTAACGGCATAAATCGAGATAAACATTTTTACATTTTGTATCTGCCATGTTTCAAGAAATATACATCTCATCTTAACATTTTCAAAAATCATAAATGCAAAATGTGGGGTAGTAACACAGTAAGTAACACATTCAGGAATACAATTAGTAATTCAAAATATACACAGGCATCATCCTGCTTCTCGATAGTCCTGAAAAGCTGACGTGATGAAGACATTTCTTTGTGACAGTCATATGCACATCATTAACTCCCAGTGGCAACCGTGTTCACGCTCTTTTATTTTATCCCCCAGCAGCTGCCCCACTACCTACGTGATGGAGGAGGACGAGCCATCCTTTCTGGAGGCAATAGACTACAGTGCAGAGAGCAATGACGAGGACCCCGAGGCCGAAAACGAGCTCGGCAGCGAAGTCCTCAAGAACCCCGAACATCAGGATCATCTGTCAGACTCCGAGATGAATCACAGGGACTGACGCTGAGGTGTTCACCCTCTCAGCACCCGGCGGTTTGAGCTTATAACCATTCAGTGCTTGGACTGTTCGCTGATCAAAAAAATAAACACAGGTTTATTCACACTTAACATTTAGATTTACACCTAATACAATTATGTAGACACTATCATGGTACGTACGCTGCTTTGACACCAGTCAGGTGCTCTTTTCCCCTGATGGATGGATTTTGTTGGCCCACCAGAGGCCCCCCTGCTGCTGAGGGTGCGCACTCTAATGGCCTTTCCCCTCAGTACGGCTGATGAGCCCTGACTAAGATTCAAGGTGGATCTCAATGAATGTTCTCACCATTAGCTGTCACACTATAACCTTCATGAACTGTGACCCCTGACCTCAGACACTATTTATCCTCTGAGATTCACATGTAGTTGAACCACAGCAGCAAACAGCAGGCACCACCAGTCCTTAACTTGAACCCTCTCTCCACTTCGTCATTTCTCCCTGCCGATGTGTCAGTGAAGCCGCCTGACTAGGCTGTAGTGAACTAGAGCCATCAGCTTCTTGAGGTGCAGTGTTAGAATCCCGTCTTACCTGTAACACTGTGTTTAAATTAAAACGACCCTGGTGATCACAGGATTCTAGATCTGTCCCACTGAGCAGCTCAGAGATCCAAACAACCTGCCGTCTAATTTCCTTTATTCTTTTCTTCACTCGTGTCCTCTACTGAAATGTTTTACTCCTTTTCTTGGTTTGCGCCTTCCTATATTTTTGTTCGTCCTTCATTCATTCCTTCCATCCTCCACTTCCTCCCTTCCGCCTCAATGTCCTGGTTGAATGGGATGTAGGTAAAACCACACAGCCCCTTTTCCTAGCGTAGCTGCTGGCTAACCCCAGTCATCATCAGGTATATAATGTAAGAAACCTGCTCAGACGTGACGGCACTGGAGTGACGCCCTCACTTCCTCTCCTCTGTATCCCACTCCTCTTCTGCCACAGTGCGCTTGGTCTGATCGCCCATGTGCTGTTCGCCTCGCTTTATCCCAAACAGACACTGTTAGCATCATGTAGAATGTACATGTCTTTATTGAGACAAACCTTGAGCTGTTTGAACACACACCACAAGCAAACTAACACAGGTTTGGTTTCTTGCTCACATGAAACCAAGCGGTAAAATATGAAGGTAGAAGAATATCTAACTGTTGGTGTTCCCATTGCTTTTCACAATAGACAGTATTAAAAGGTTTAGACGCAGCAGTGATGAACAAGACGCATGAGCTGCAGAGAGCAGAAAACCCTTTTGCACTTTGGATAAACACTTACCACGCAGAACAATGACGGAGTCACTTTACGACGTATCACAGTTTGCAAACTTCCCCTGATTAGTTTTTAAGTTCTCCGAGCTCAGCCCGACGCTGATCGTAACCTTGCTGTGATGTTTAAAAAAGTACTCTAGTGGAATTATATTTTCTTTGTGTACCTCCCTCCAGTCTGTGTGTACATTTTGTTTGTGAGTTTACTTAGTGGAGACCCATTCATGAAAACAGATGGTGCTTCGTATTGACAGTATAAAGTAGATTGTCGGATTTTCTCTCTTTTTTTGGGGGTTCATGGAGATGAGATGAGTTGCTGTTTCAATTTGTACAGCTAGTGCATGGCTATTTTCTGTCGTTTTTTATTTTGTAATTTATTAAGTATTGTTTCTGGGATGCAACCTGTATGTATATGAGGCATTTGTGTGAGTGTGTCTGTGCTCAAGGAGTTTAAGTTATTCCATTATTCAGCTCAGCTAATGCTCTTACTGTGTGTTTCTTCTTTCAATTTGATTATCTTCTCTCACTCTCCCCAATCACTTTCTCATCCTCGTTTTCCCTCTAAACCTTTTTTCATTCCTCTTTTTCTGTCCCCCTGCTACTTCCTTTTCCAATTTAACCCATGACCATGTTACAAATCAGGGGAAGTCATTGCTCTGTGTGTGTGTGTGTGTGTGTGTGTGTATGGGAAATGTTTGTGGTGTCATATTATAAATGTTTGTCTGCAGCAGATTTCGTCGACACGGTGCTGGGCTGCTTTTATTTTTATGTTGGTTTGGAGGTGAAAATGTGGAAATAGCGATTCCTTTTTAAGTTGATTGTAATGCAGAACATCAGAGCTAAGCGTGAAGACATGGAAAATAAAATGTGAATGTGGTAAACTGTCTGCTGTGTTTCATTTTACTTTGTCTGACACGTTTCTTTAAATCTCAACTGAATGAAGAATGCATTTGTCCGTAAGAAGACCCTTCTCCCAGATGTGGTAAAGTCATTATAATTGATCATGAGTTAATGGGAGAAGTGCTGTGATTGGCAGAATAAAAGAAAATAAACATTTTAATTATTTTTTTTCTCCTGTATATACTGAAAAGATCCCTTCTTAAAACTGTCTCAGAGAAAGTGATGAGGGACAAAAGCCACAGTTCTTACACTGTGCAAAAAGCTCAGTACAAAACCTAATACAAGGCTTCAATAGTCCAATGTTTCTGTGTCTTTAGAACAAAAATCCCTCCAATTATCATCCCTCCACCACTGCTCAGTGACGTGTGGAAACCCCCAGTGAAGTCATCTATTGGCTTGTGAACTGCTGCTTTCAAGCCTTTTTACTTTTATGTTCCAAGATTGATAGTGACCATATTCTATCTATCTATCTATCTATCTATCTATCTTCTGTCTGCAGAGGAAACGATGCAAAATAAAATTCCTCTTCTTTTTTTCTTTTTGCTGATGTGTTTTTGTGTGCGATAAAAATGTTTTTTTTTTTTCCCGTTTGCAGTTAAATCCAGAAAAAAATTCAGATGATGAAATTACTTTGTCCTCAATCAACCTCTGTGAGTGCAGCAGCTTCAATTCAGGCCTGAAGGCTAAAAAAAAAATGAATATATTCTCCCCACGGAAGCCATTAGTGGTGACAAAGCTGTCGTCCTGTATCAAAACTATCAAGCATCCCAGGTATTGTCCCCGCTACCCGGTCATGTCGACAAACAACTGTCACATTCTGGTTATACACAATCTATTATTTGGCTAATAGAGAATAAGTAGACACTTAAATCGCTTCATGTCAGTGGCACAGTTGAATAAAGAATCTGTTGAATTGTACCTCCACTGCTTGAGTGGCCCGAGTAACCTTATCTTTCACTTCTGAGGAAATGAACAAGGCGAGAAGGAGGGGGGGGGGGGGTTACAAACAGTCAGCACAAATGCCCTTAAAAGAAGTATTGTATGTTTCCGAATGTAAATGGCTGTAAATGGACAGAAGGACACAGAGGAGGAGGAAGAGGAGGAAAGCAAAACATGGCAGAGAAGAGGACGAGAGGAATTTGGAGAGGTGGAGGAGAGTGTTAATCTGAGGAAGGCAGCGCAGAGAAAAGCTCTTTTCCTCTCTAAGCCCCACGCCCTCACTTCCTGTCCCTGCTGTCAATCAGAGCTGCTGAAGTGCATCGGACAAAGGACCCACCCCAACCCCTACCCCCAATGCACACACACACACACACACACACACACACACACACACACACACACACACACACACCAAACATCGCCACAAACACCAGCACCAACCAATCAATTAACTGGTCAGAGGACGGGAAGTATATGCCTGTGTGTGTGTGTGTGTGTGTGTGTGTGTGTGTGTGTGTGTTTGTGTGGTTGTGTGCTGGATTCTTGAGGTGGAGGGTTTTGAACTGCTTCTGTAGGTTTCTCATGTCCATCAGAGACCCCTAATTAGTAATCTCTCTCTCTCTCTCTCTCTCTCTCTCTCTCTCTCTCTCTCTCTCTCTCTCTCCCTCCCTCCCTCCTTCCCCTCTCTCCTTCCTCTCTCTGTCCGTCTCACATATTCACACGGGCACCGTGCCCGGCCTCCCCCCTCTCACTGACCAGCTTATTTCTGTAGTCTAAGTGTGGCTCTGTGGGCCTCTAATAGCGTAGCCAATTAGTGCCAGAGTCCGAGTTGGCTGCTCCTCTAACTCACTGGTGGTCCTACTGAGGGGCAGAATGGTTTCCCTGAAAAGGTACAAGTCCACAAAGAACAACCTGACAAAGACGTGTGTGTATAGGCTGCATGTCACAGCAGAGCACGAGACTGGAATAACCCTGTGTGTGTGTGTGTGTGTGTGTGTGTGTGTGTGTTTGATCTCATTGTAATTCAGCATCAGAAGTCCTAAATAACGAGGGAAGCAGTATAAGCTGTTGCACGTTATGACAGGGAAGGTGCTTGTGAAGTTGTTTGAATGGTTACCACAGTGATTTTTCCATCTGATTTTACAATATATGACCATTTGTTCCTGTGAAGCTGTACTCAGTGGTGCCCTAAAATTAATGCTGATGTCAACCTACAATGGTGATGTGGATGCAATGTTTACATGATTTAATGTGTTATCATGAGCTGCTTTCAGTCTCGCATTGAACTGCAGAGATCCAGAGGAGGTGCAAATATCTATGTGAGAGCCTCTGGACTTTCTGCAGATTTTTCCTGCCTGGCCCCCCCACCAAGTATAAAGTCCACAGAAAGTCTGCTGAATCCGATGTGATGATACCTCTAACACACAACAGACACAAAAATGAAAAAAAAACAATGCAAAACAAATATCTCCTCGAGATGTGCAGAGAATCTCCCGCTGCTTTGTGCATGTGTGAAAGACAAACTGCGGTAAAGGTCTGGACCCAATTCTCCAGACATCCTCCGCAGGACATGTCTGAAAATGGCTATGCTAACATTTGCTATCCATCCTACGGTGAATATGTGTAGTGAGGTTCATGCAATCCATCCAACAGTAATCAACATGTCTTTTTATGGGAGTGTTAACGTAGTGGATTAAAACAGTCAAGGGCACATTAAGTCCTGACATCTTTTCCCAAATCATTTTTCCCCTGCCTTCATCTCAAAGGCCAAAGTCGCCACTGATTCGATGAAAGAGAAAAATGAAAAGCTAGACATAAAAAGTCCACTGCCTCCTGGGAACAGCACGTGTGCCATAGATCGTATCTCTCACTAGGGGGAGACACTTGCGACTGTGTTCTTGTAAAGCTACGAACCCTTGTGTGCAGCTCTTTGTTAAGAACCTACGAATACCACAGTGCGAACATGGTGGGTTTGGTTTGATAGTGTGAGTGTGTTTGCATGTGTGTGTGTGTGTGTGTGTGTGCGCTGAGGACAGAAATTGCAGCAGGGTAGATAAATTGTCAGAAGACAGCTTGACACAGTTGACAGATAAACAGAATATGTTAAAATCAAACATTTCACAGAAGCTCACATGGACCTGCTTTGTCGTTTGCATATCAATAACCCTAGATAGATAGTAGATACAAACACACACACACACAAACACACACACACACACATAATTGGTTACGTAGGGAGCCGAGCCAACTTGCACCTCACGTTGCCGTGGCAACCAAAGAGGCCGATTTTTCTAGAAGCACTTACTCACATCCCGTCTATTATTCACTTGTTTGTTCATTCATTCCTCCTTTTAGTCTTTCTTTATAACCCCACCCTCCATCGCCGTTGCCCACCCGACCACCCCTCTGCACTACCCCTCTTTCTCTGTCTCTCTCCCATCGCTTTTCAGCCCCTTTCCATTCCCATCCCTCCTCAAATCAGATGCCCTCTTAGCATGCATATGCAAATGCGGCGAGACTTGAAACCAATTAAAAAGACGTGAATAACGAAAAATGCGTTGTGTCCTCCGTGGTCGGACGTGGAAAGTGGCTCAGACCCGCTCACTCAACACCGGAGCATTTCCAGTGTCTGTGTTCTGTTATTTATGACAGAGAATAAGCAGAGGATGTGGAAATCAGAACGTGATTCTTTTCTGATGGTGGGGATCAATTCAGAGCGCTCATGCTGTATTTGCTTTTTGTATCGGCACAATAGTGACTGATTTTTATGGTTTTATCTGTGTTGGATGAGTCTTTTCTGCGCTTTCAACCGAAATGTAGCCTGGTGTACGACCCCGTCTCCTTCCACTTCTTTCCCACCTCATCCTGCTCTCCACTTCCCCCTTTGCCGCCCCCGCAGCTCTCTCCAGGGTGTATCAGGTTATCATTGGCCGACAAAGCAGGAAAGAGGAAGTATATATTGCCCCATAGACAGAACTCTGGAGATACTAGATGGTGGACACACACACACACACACACACACACACACACACACACACACACACACACACACACACACACACACACACACACACACACACACACACACACACACAGACCCACACACATGAAATAGCCCAGTTGTGTTTCAGCACAAATGTCTTTCTTCAAAGAGGGAAAGTATGTTGACGCTCCAGTGCAGCGAAATTAACTGTTTCAGAGATAAACAAAGACAGTATTTAGTTAAAAGAAATAATTTGGGGACATCATCTACGAATTCCAGAAATCTGTCGATCTGTATGTGGAATGCATATCTTGAGAACTGTTCTTATCGGGTTCACACTGGACATGTGTGTTGTTAAGGGCCAGAGGAAGTGCGTGTTCTGTGGATTGAGTCGAGCTTTACTGAGAACAGCTCTTTGTGCAGCAGCTTGAGGGTTCTGTAGACCGAGTATAGCAGCAGGACTTTATTTGCCGTGGCTCAATTACCGCAGGTCACTTTTACAGTTTCCAAAAGAAACCGGCAACCACCGCAGGCCGAACTGACAGACCATTCCAAACAGACATGTTTAGAACGGGCACTGCACTAGTTTAAGTAACTTGATATGTGAAAAAGAAGAAAGCAAAACATAGTGTTCTCTAGAGCATGAAAATATATACAGTGGTCTCAGACTTCTGGCAATGTGGTTGGCGTCCCCCCCCCGACAGCTATCCTTGACCAGCAGGTCCGCCGCAGGGCTCAGTCTATATTATAATACAAATAACATTCCCTTCACTGTGAGTTTGAAACTCTCCTCAGGCTGGAGATTTAGAGAACCCTGCTTCAAGTGAAATAACAGCAAAATCCCCTCAGTAATAAACCTGTTAAATCTCTCAATGTAATTTTTTACGTCATATTTTTTTTACTTTACTAATTCACTTTTAGTATTTCAGAGATTACTCGCATGTGATAGGAGACTTTTTAGGAAACATTTATGTTCCTTGTAATTGTGTTGGTGTTTTTTTTAACTGTGTTGTTGTCTTTTATCTTGTGCCGCTGACTGCGAGCCCAGTTTCCCATCTGGGATAATAAAAATGATTGAACTTAACTGAACTGAATGTGCAGGAATTTAGAGAAGACTTAACCCAAAGAGTCCAGTTAATCTGGAGGGAGGTCGGCGTAGAACCGGTGGTTCGGACATCTAGTCAGGATGCCTCCAATGCGTGCCTTCCATTAGAGGTTTACCAGGCACGCCCAACTGGGATGAGACCCCCAGGGTTTACCTAGAACTCACTGGAGGGATTATATATCCTTAATGGGGGACCACAGGAAGACCTGGTACATGTGGCTTGTGAGTTGGGAAGTCTGGACTACCCTAGTTGGCCGGGTACCTTCGCAACCCGAACCCGGAGAAGCGGTAGACACTGGATGGATGTTTTTTTCAAATATGACATTGAACAAGTGTAAAGACAGGAAACTCCAGAGAGGAAAGAGGAGGAGATTAAGATGCAACAAAAGGAAGAGAAAGATGCTGAGAATGTGAGAAGAAAGGAAGACACAGCTCTTGTGTCAGCTCAAGAAAGACAAATACACAGTGAGCTCTAATTGACCCGTGTCAGCGTCCAGTCAGGCCCCAGATGGAGGCGACTTGGGGACGTCGATGGATGGACGCCAGCAAGGTCACCAGCCATAACCTTAACACAGGCACTTACCAAACAGCAAACACACCATGATGTATGCAGAAAAGACACACACACACACACAGGCAGACATAAAGCATAAAGCATGTTTAGTCCATGGGACGCCAGGGGAGAGACAGCAGAGTACACATGGTACTAATGAACGTGTTGAAACAGAGAGTGAGTAGTGATGATAGATCCGAACAGAGAGAGACTCAGACAGACTGGCACACACGCCGTCTCAGGAGTGTCATTAAAACCCAAGTTAAAGTATATCTGCTATAGATATGAGTGTGGTGGTCTCTCTATGACCTACATATGGTTTTAACAGCAATTCCCCAACACACTGCAACCAAAGAAAAGTCATGAATCATAACAAAACGAGCTGCGGAAAAAAAACAAAACGATCAAACACAGCAATGGGTAGCAAATTGACAGTAAACTATATAAAACAAACAAAACAAGCAAACATAAGTTGCTTCAAGCTGCACAGAACAAAACAGAACGACCAACCAACCAATTAGTTTTCATCTTTGAAGTATTTTCTCTTGTTAAACAAAAAATATAAAAAACATTTCCAATAATTCATAAATCTCACATTAGAGTCATTTGTCCCAATTGGTTTTCTGCTGCTGCATCTGTTCGTTCATATACAGTCTGAGGTTTTGCCAGATAATTTTAAAAACAGGGAGAACTTACACTCTCACTATGTCTGGGTTGCTTGGTGGACGCTCGTGACATGAATGGGGGCCTATGGAGCTCAGGATTTCTATGGAAACTGTCAGAGCTGTGTTTCGACATTAGCAATTTATATGTCAGCAATTATGCCAATAAAATGTTAACTGTGAAACAACTAAAATACCTTATTTTCCAACCAGTGACAGGTATTGAGTTTCAGTTTGTTTCTGTGTTTATTTGTATTGCCTGTGTTTGCAATGCAATTTGCTGCGCTGCATACTTGTCGTCAAATTAGTGAATGATTTTTCAAATTGTCTGTGTCTTGATTGTTTTCATTTTGTTTCTAAATGTGTTGCTGCATTTTGTGGCAAACACGTGGTAGTTTTATCATTTGGTTGTGTTTTTTCTATTTGCAGTAAAATGAGCTCTCAGGGCAGCCATACTTTGCAGCATGCTTCCATTTAAACTGTAAGTGTGATGGTGCTTAATCCTTTATCTGTGTATGCATGTATCTGTTTCACTGTCAGGGGAGATGGAGGATGAGGGAATCAGTGACAGATGACAGACAGACTTGTTTAAGACATGACTCAAAACCATCTGCACCTTGTGCTTTATTTCATTGCTTTCATCAGTCAGGTGCAGATGTGCAAATGTGCAAAAAATGGACACAAGTGGAAAAATACAAATAAAACAAAACCTAAGACAAATTAAATACAAGAAAACAACCAATCCTAGGCCCCTGACTGTTGGACTCTAGCACATGTGGCCTCCAGGCCCAGGCTCACCTCTCTTCAGGAGCATCTACCCCATGGTTTGATACCGAAAGCCCCTCTGACAAGACAAACCATAGGTTACACAAAATCAATTAACAAATCTCTACAATATGCATATTTAAAAAGATTTCTGTGTCCATCAGCATTTCACTTAATCTAACCTGGCGCAGAAATATTACCGTACTACTACCACACCACTACATTTGCGCCTAAAAGAGCATTTCTATTATAATAGTTAAAACACCCCTCTGGACTGGCTTGCATGTGGTACACTCCATATCCCCCCTTCTACTAAAAGAGTTGGAGTGTCCCACTTCCTGTTTACCAGTGGGACCAGGAAACCCAGTAGAAAGTTGAGGAAGGATGAAAGTAACAGGCAAGATACTTGTACCCAAAGAATGTCTGAATAAATGATTCTCAACTAAAACTTTGTGTTTTGATGTTATTTCCAACAACTGGTTGCTGACTCTGTGTGTATGTACAGCAAGATTAAATGATTTAACTGTTAGTAAATGCTAGCTTAACATGCTAATATGCTGACTAATGCTGGAGCTTATGCTAATGACGATGAAGTGGTTCAACAAATGTTAACATAGCAGGGGGACCACAATTCACTGGTCCTAAAAGGCAACATCACCTCATCCTGATCCTTGGCTCCCTGTCCGTTTTAGAATTGATTTTAAGATTTTACTGATCACTTTTGAAGGCTCCAAGTTACATCACAGAATTGTAGACCCCTTATGTGTACAAATGGGTATGTCTTAAAACCCATTTGTATAGACCTGTCTTTAAAAAGTGACATATAAATAAAGTTTATTATAATTATAATTCTACTAGCCGACTAGATGGATAGAACTGTATGTCCCTTGCTTGTGTGTGTTAAGACATATGACATAATTATCACTAATTCCATGTGTTCTCCCTCATAGATGTCGATCAAAACATGTCTAATCCACCAAAGACCGGAGCACGTGACCTCCTGTGTGACCCCGAGGGTTGACTGAGTGACTGTCGAGCCACGTGTCAAGGTAATGAGTAGCTTCTAATCCCATCGGCAAGGGAGCTGTGTGACCCTCGTCCAAGATTGAGAAGGTAATTTAAGGATTGAGGCCGTCCGCTGAGAGCCGGCCGCCTGCTTTTGACAGCAAGAGTTGTTATTGATGCAGAATGCAAAGATGGGATGAGCGGTGGGTTCCTGACCGAAGGAGCTACAAAGCTGTTTGGAATGTGAAAAGCAAAGACTCACAGGGGCCAAAATACATCAGAGTGTGTACAATACAACAGGCTCCACTGAACATGAAATACAATACGCAGACCTGACAATGACAAGCTGTCTAGCTGGGCCGGTTACAACCGCTGAGGAAGTTATGTTTTCTTTGCTTTTTGTGTCTGTCAGCATACTCGAATGCTACAGAATCGATTTCCATCAAAAGTGTGGATCGGTGTGGTACGAGCCACGGAAGAACTCTTGACATGGATCGAGATAAAATCGGCATTTATTTTTCACAGCACCATTCTAGTTTACGAGTGACCTCATTCACAACCTTGTCCTTGAATTTTGGTTGCAAAAGCAAAATTTACTGGATAATAATGATAACAATTTGTCAAATGAGGAGAACAAGATTTCTGTTGGTGTCTCCAGGACCAGATTTTACCATGATGACGCACACACACACACACACACACACACACACACACACACACACAGATGCCTTGAACTCATCCACCTGGTATAAAGCAACATTATCATTCATTTAAAATTATGTTTCCAGATGTAATTCACTCTGATTTAAGCTCTCATTCATGATTTGGTCTCCACTAGCTGCTTCATGCTGCTCTGTGCTCACCAGATGCTAACTTTAGCATACAGTGCATTTTAAATCAGTGTGCACATCTGCCTGTTACATCTGGAAAAATACAGTTGTGAGACTGAACATTAAAGTCTTGGGTCATGAAACCAAAACACTAAAGCCACCGTCTTGGAGACAATTACCTGAGTGACATGTTGTATGTGATCTCTTTATCTATTGAGAATACAATGGTATTGATTAGTGCAGCTTCTAAGTGAAGTAGTGGAAGTAATGGCTCCAGTGAAACGCTCTGTTGAAAAATGTTTTAAATATATGCATCCCTGCAGAGATTCACTTATTCATTCACTGTGAAAACAAAAACCTAAACTTGCTCACTCACTATGATATGAATACTTGATGGCTTTGTAAATTCTTGCTTCAAGTAACTTTAATAAGTCTCATTTGTAAAGTTGTCCTCAATACTTAAAACAATTTATGGTGGAACAAAACACAAAATTGTACGTTTTACCCAGAGTGGAGGCCAGGCAAGTTAAAAACAGGGTCTACAGAGCAATTCTGCAGGGGTTTTCATGGAGACTGGGTTCTATTGATCATTTGTGCGTGTGTTCACATGATGAGACATCTCTCATCTCTCCTCCCGGGAAACATGATGTCCTGAAGGTGAGTGTTACGGTTGGATATAGCATAAGTCTCTATTGTAGTGATGACACAACAGCCTGGCTGTGGCGCAGGAGGAAGAGAGGGTCACCCACCAACTAGAAAGTCAGAAGTTTGAACCCTGGCTACTCCAGTCAGCAAGTGTCAGCCTGGATTACCCCTGTGTGAAGGATGTGCATGAGTCAGAATTTGTGCTCTTAGTATTTAGAACTCAACATGTAAAGTTTTTGTAATGATGAAAGATAAATGATTAAAACAAAACAGAATGATTTGGTACAATTTTAAGTGATTTTCTTCAAAACTTTGAATTGGCCTCAAAATAAAAAAATGTAATTCAGAAAATTGCCTCGTAATTTAGATTTCTCCTGACCTTTTCATTTTTGCAGTGGACTAGAGTTAACGTTTATTTGCTCTATAGCTAACATCCGACGGACGTTGTATATGTGGCGTGCAGTTTGTTTGTTTGCCCCTTTGCACCTGTGGCTCAGTCACACTAATTGCATCCTTTGACATCTCTCTTCTTATGCTTCTCTAGAAATTACAATTAAGGGTTTAATTAGTGCACCATGACCCTCATCAGAGCCAGTCTACCTCAGTAAGTCACCTCAATCACACGGAACAATGAGGACATGCAGGTGCACACAAATGCAAATAGCTGGGCCTGTCCAAAGGGGTCTACACACGCACACACACACACACACACTCATATACTCACTGGGGGCCGTGGTCCCCTCAGGATTAGTCAATTATTAAACGGTCTATCCCTCTAAGAAAGAGTGCTATTGATTGATTATCACTATAGGTTTAATAATTTAGTTGTTTTAATAGCAGGGATATGGAAACAAAGAAGAAGTCAGGGACAGAGGCAGAGCCAGAGGACGAGAAGAAAAATAAAATAGAAAAGACGGGATGGAAATGAAGAAAAGGAAGAACAGGGAAAAGATGAGGTATGGAAAAGAAAACATCAGTGGTTATGATCCCGTTGACGATGAAAGAAAGTTCAGCTCTAAAACGGAAACAGACTCAAAAATCCAAAACCTGTAAGTTTTCAGTAGACGACTGTATAAAACCCTTAAAAAACAAAAAGAGTTTGATCGACATACAGTTGATGTTGTAATTTATTCAGCTTAACGATTATTCGACGAACATCTAAATACGACTAACATCTAAATACATCCTCACACTGTGGAAAATAAATGTATATTTGCTCCTTTAGTGATATTAAATCAAACAAGATGTGTAGCAATTAGAGCCACACAGTCATCAGTTTATCTTCATCGGAGCGTAATTACCATCTCATTCAGTATTCAACAATCAGCCTCTCGGAAATTAATGTGAACGTGGCTCAAAGTTCAAGTCTGGGAGTTCATGGAAATTATTATAGACCCTGGCTGCTTCACTGTCATTTCACCAAACCAATCTGCTCTGCTGTTTTACTTATTTATTCTATGTTGACACAGAAAAGAAGATGTTTGTGCTTGAGCGTCCTCTGTGTCTCTGCTTCGTCCTCTGGGCTCATCCCTCAGGCCTCCATTTCAATTCTTCTCATGGCTGCGTGTAAAGAATTGTGTGAATTGCAAAAAAACAGCAAGACACCAGGTCAGACACCTTCATACCTGCACTTTTGAATCTGTGGCATCTTGTCCAGTGTTTCTACTTGTTAAAAAATGTATGAAGCGACTGTAGCGGAGAAGCTCTTCAGCTCAAGAAGCTCGGCTTGTCTGAAAAATTCATGAAAAGAGGTTTTTATCTCCGACTATTGTGTGGAGGTGAAGAATAACCGACGTCCGGTATCGTTAACCTGTGCACCCCTGACCCTGTTAGTCCAAATATGTTGATCTTTAATCATGTGCGCTCACACACACACACACACACACACACACACACACACACACACACACACACACACACACACACACACACACACACAAACTGTATAGATATATAATTTAAGTTTTCCACCCCCCATGTACTCCCTCTAAATACAAAAAAATCAAGAGAGAGACTTCAGGACAATGATGAATATTGACAATTTTCGTGCTTGGATGGTAACAGATGGTCTTCAGCTGCAGATGAAGTTTTCACAGTTGTCATGGAGTTGTTCAGAATCAAACTTCCTTTGAGCACTTTAGGAGATTCTTAAGGTAACCTTGAGTGGAAATCGTTCTGTCAAAAATGTTTTTCCAAGTCAATTGACAGCACCAGTAAGTTTAGCAAATCCCCCCAAAAAATAACATTTTCAAGAGACAACCCATTTATTTAAACCCAAACCACAACCTTCTCCTAAACATGTTCGGAAACATTTTTTGACAGAAACTGTCTTTGGGAAAAATGTGTTTAACGTGTACTTGGGTTTATGACCTGTACTGCAGCCAGCCACCAGGTGGCGATCAAGACACTTTGACGTCACTGTTTGGGAGCAGTAACGACATCAATTATTCTTTCTCTTAAAGCTCTGTTTTTGTTCTCCACCAGCTCCTGAGGGATTTATATGAATCTATAGCTGCTAAATTGCTCCACTAACTTTATCTACCTCCTCCGTGGTGCTGAGCAGGTTGTGTACGAGTGTTTTCTGCTAATACAACCGCCTCGCTGTGTTTCTTACCCCCTTTGGACTGGATGCTTTATGGTTCCCAGCTCTCAGGTCTTTCTTAGGTGAGCACAGTGCTGTGGCTGAAGGGGAGTAGAAAAGAGCGATAGCTATCAGACATAAGACACATGTCTGCAGTTTCCACATACACAGTCATTATTGAATTAAGCTGTTAAGACTCCTATCCCCTGTCAATAATCGCTTGGTGGTCTCGGTGGTTTAGCCACGGAGCTATGAGCCACGTAAACTAACTGTTCCACTGAGGCCACTGGAGTTCAAACCCCAAATACACCACTGCTCTGCTCTGCCCTTTTCCCCCGACCACAACTCCCAGTTGCCCAAATAAGACGCATCCACAGGTCCTGAAATTCACGAAGCAGGTAAATGTTTGGCCTTTGACACTGGCCACACTCACAAACAAACAAACACACACAAACAACAGCACATCCCTCCTCCCTCAGCAGTATAGGAGAGTCGCTGGTGTGATTGCATTATTGATTGCCTGGGATATGTTTTTTTTTTTCTTCCTTCTTAAAAGCATTTAGCAATCTGGCAATTAGTTAGAGCTTAATGTAGGATGTCAAAACAGTGTTATTGATCCAGCGGAGCAAGGAGGAAAGATTGATCAGTCAACTCATTACGTTGCTGGCGCTGCCTCGTCATAAACACTCCAGATGAGGCTCCATCAAAAGCCCATCCCTCGCTCGCTGGCCGTCCTCTGCTGCTCGCTCTCTCTCCATCAGGCTCCCCGGTGTTTTCTGCGACTGCCTCCTGATGCATGTTGCACTGTCTGCACCTCATTTGGATTTCGTCAGATTTTTTTTGTTCTGTTTCTTATTGCTCCGTGTTGTGTGTCTCTGTCGCTCCCTTCGTTCTCTGTCTATCGTCAATATATTTAATGTGACCTGTTAGCCCCAGATGTATTTCTCCTGCAATACAATTGTACAAGCAGTTTTTATTTGAATCTCAGAAAGGGCAAACGTGGCTGATTTGGTTTCGTTTGCATCACTTGCATCAATTTATTAGTCAATCATATGAAAATCAGGCAGTTGCAGACACGCTTGATTCAATTTGCAGGAACACACGGCTCACCGGTCATTTTATGGAGTGTGCTATTGTTCAGCGGACGGACGTTCAGCTCGTTAAAGGTGGAACAGGCACCAAAATAATGAGGCCGACATTTATCAGACACACAACAGTTTGAATTTCGATTAAAGAAGTGTTTTATTTCACACCCGTGACATTTAACACTCAGCATAACCCTACAGAAGGGATGGGTTTGAATTTAATGTTAAAACAGGGGGATGGGAAAACAGACAATGCTGCCTGAAGCTCTGAAAGTGAACCTGGTCGCAGGTCGTTGTGTAACAATTGAACTTTTGTCAATATTGACACAAGAATGCAGAATTAGATCAATTCACTTCTGCACAGTTTATTCAGACTCACCAGCATCGTTTTGGTGAAGTCTGATTGTCTCTCCATTCGTCGATTATTTATATTCCTTTAGTCCATAAAGACTGAGTTAAAATACAGTTTTGCCATTGAAGACGTTTAGTTTAACATTAAACAAGCGGAAACTAGAATATGTTATCCTTCAAAAGTTGTCTCATACACACACTTTGTTCTTCTGTTTTAAGCTTTTTCATTTGGGTATGTCAAAGAATTGAAAATGACAAAGAATTGACATTTTTAGGTAACTAAGTTTCACATGAATTTCACTTCTGTTAACTTTGAGTTGATTACCAGCTGTGACTGCAGGGCTGGTATTGTTTCACCTTAAAATCCTTTAAAGTTTGATATATTTATAGTTATGAAGAATTGAAATTTTTTTTTAATACAACTAAACAAATATCATAAAAACATCAGCTACAAAATAAGTTCAGTCAAAAGTCGTATTTGTGACCTCACCCTATCAAGAAATTGCAACACATCTCATTTAAAAAATGTCCTTTTAATCTCTGTTTATGTCCAGATTAAACAAAGAGGATTTGAAATAAATACACTTTAAACATATTACACTAATCATTTCATGAGTGGCCTCAAGTCTTGATGCCAAGCTAACTGCCTCTTGGTTTCTGGTCTGTACGGTTAATATGTGTGCTGATCTCACTCTATGATCAAAAGCTACATTTTACAGTATAACTTTAAAATGGTTTAAAGATGATATAAGTTTTGTGTATTTCTAATTAAAAACAGAACTCGTGATCTTGAAGCAACGTTCAGTGGCCTCAGTCTGACCCGTTTGCTGTTTTTCTCTTTTTGGTGAGTGAGTTAATGTTCTTTTCCTGAGGAAGGAATCGGAAGCAGGAGAAATAAGTGCATCATCAGGAGGGATCATGTGAGACAACGTCTGTGGCTCACAGATTTTGGGATTCACCTCGTTTTCCGTTTGTCTCCAGTCTCCTGCCCTTTATCTCCGCTGCTTGTTTTTGAGTGTCGTCTGACTGGGATGTCGGCAAGTTTAGAGAAGAAAACAGCAGGAACATAAAAGATTGTACTGAAAATGCTTTTTGTATCAAGTCTAGCCATCTGTTCTTAGCACAATCCCCCTATCTCGCTCAGTTAAGTCTTTCTCGCTCCATCTCCCTTTGACTCACTTGTTTCTTTTCTCACTCCGTCTCCTCTTTCTCCTTTTCCCCTCATCTCCTCCGCAGCCCGCTCCCCCTCCCCTCCCACCTCCCCTTGTGCCCCGGCAAGTGTCTAATATTTCCAATGATGATTTAGCTCATAAATCTTGATAAAGCCACTGGCTGTTCCGTTTTGGTGGAACAGGAAACTCTTGCAGCAGTAGGAGGAGACAGAAGATGAGGAATGGCTCTCGGTTATGAGGTTGTCCTGTTTTTCTGCGTTTTCCATTTTGATGGCGTCCTCGGGGAGACAGCATTCCTGTGAATTGAGAGCAACTTTTTTTCACTGGAATCCACTCAAGGGATCTACAGGGGTGTTATTTGTAATCGTATCTGTATTTGTTCAGCCCCTCTAATGTTTACATTGGTATCTTTTTGTTTTTCTTTAAAAGGCGCAATATCTTGTCATATTCTCACCACTTCATGTGGTTCCCTGTAATGATTAAACTATTCAGTAGAAAACCTGTGAGAAAGAACATGTTTCTTTTTTATTATTGACCCAGCAGACTGAAATCAAACCAGACTGCTCAAATTATATTTACAGAAATTATGTACCACTCATTTCTTTGTCAGGAAACAGTCGTTTCTCTGAGGATTATGTTCAGTTGCAGCAGTAAAAAATTTTTTTAATGGATAAAACAACAAAGCTGTGAGGAGGCGATTGGCGCGGGGGTTGGCCACATACAGAACAACTGTATTAGTTTGTTTATACCAAGGTTAGTGCCTGCTGTTTGTATAATGTGGGAAAATCACAGCAGCACACAGCTGATTGACTATGTTACGGTGTCTACGTTTTTGGAATATATTTTACGTCAGTCACTTCAAAGTCAACCCCAACCGAATGAAGTTGAACAGAGCTGGAGGGAAGGGAAGTCACAGAAGTGACCTTCACTGCTCCCACCTGCTTTTGTCATTTGTCTGAAATTCTGCTCCTGACATCCTAAATTTCATTCTCTGTAGTTTGACTTCATGAGACGTTTATGTGTCTCTATGTTTTCACATGTTTCTTATATGCTGAAAAGGAAATCCCACTATAGTTATGACAGAGAATTATCTTATTTGTGTCCCCGTTTTTTCCACCTTTAGCCATTTCCAAGTGATGGATGGTGATGCACTTGATATAAACGAAAGGGAAACTCTTCTTATAACCTGAATCAAGACCTCAAATTTCTAAATATAACCATAAACCATGAATCATGCTTCATTAAGTTTGATAAGTATGTATCTCTAATTGTACTTTCTTTAGTAGGAGAAACCCACCGTGCTCTGAGCTGAAAAACAAACCAGTCAAGCTGTTTTCAGTTGAATATACAACAAGATAAGATTAATACAGATCAGAAGGAAAATGGCTTCATCTAAAAACATTCATTATGCTTGATATTACTGGGCCGGGAACAACAATCAGTCACTTTCACACCAACAGATGCTGGAGATTGGGAGGGAACACGTCCACGCTCCTGCCTGCGGTGCTGATGTCACCACGCAGGTGCAGCAGTGAGGGACTAATAACTAATGACGGCCTGTCGCTGCCTTAACCGTCTCTAATTGGTCCGCGTCATTATGAAGCAGCTTGGCTCACCTCGACCCCCCACTGGACCATTGTTCCGCTGTGCGCTTCCTCCCTCAGCCTGTGTTTGTGTAGTAATGACACATCTTCTCCGAACAACAGTTGGTCGTCCTCCCTGCTTTTAGATCCTCTGGGATGAGGCTACAGATAATAGTATGGTATTAAGGTAAAGACAGGCTATAGTTAGTAACGGCATTACTGGGGCTTTGATGTCCAGCACGCGTGATAGAGGCTTGAAGCCAGTTTCTTGGCAGCGACGATTTCCTTTGCTGGAAAACGAAGAAAAGTGCTGGAATATTGTCTTTGTGGGGTTTCTGTCTCTCGTATGTTTTCACCTGTTCCAATATTGTCCATTGGAGCAACTATTTCATATTTAATCATGAGACGTTAACGGATCTGGATGTTTTATTTAAATCTGCATTGGGCCATTGGTTGCATTTTGTGGAAACTCATCAGTGAACTTATTGGCTTGAAGGGGCACCACAGCATTAAAAGTGCTGAATCACACAGAATATTTAAGATAGTTATTCTTTCCTTGTGGTCAACATGAAGCCCATTATGTAAATTTGTTCCAAAGTGGCTTTTCCAAGATTGGATATTTTGTCAGAAAACAACACAGTGAAGGTTTTATGGATATTTTCAATACCAATCATTTTCTTTCAATGACAAACACATACATTAACATCTCGCTACATTAATAGAAAATGTAACTTGGTCCTGAACAGGGTTTTTTTTGTCATCCTTGCCAAAGTCGTGAATGCAAAAACTACTGGACAGATTTTCTTGAAACTTGGTGGACGGGTGGGTTATAGGCAAAAGTATAACAGAATAACTTTAGGAATGGTTTCGATAAATTGGGTCTGATCCATTTGATACTCAATACATGTATATGCCAACATGGTGCTAAAGTGGCCAAACAGCTTTGGTGGATGTATGTGCTTTATGAGAGTCCTAATTTGTTGGGTGGTTTGTTTTTTGTGTTGGTTTAGTTGTTAGCAAGATTTCGCAAAACCTACTAAAACTACTGATTTCAACCAGACTTGGTGGAGGGATGGGGCCTGGTACCGATGCAGATCAGGCAGAAGTTGGTTTTCCCACTTTCTTTGCCTATGTTTTAAGACGAATAATAATAATAATAGTAATAGACGACTTCCTTTTTTTTCTTTTGTATTTCTACTATAAGTACTAGACCAACGTTCGGCCTTGGCGGAGCTATGCCCTTTACTGACTGCTCTATAAAAAAAACAAGGTCTGGAGAGGATCTTTAATGATCTGGGGTCAAACTGTATTTATCCTCAAGCCCAGGCTCCCTAAGTCCCTCACACCCTTTACAGCCTGCGGTACAATCTGCCAGAAAACAGCATTACTTAAATACCTCCTCAAAGCAATCAAGTAAAATTGCAGAAGTTAAGTTTTTATATGTCTAATATACTTATGCAGACTCCCCTGCTCTCGCCTGAAGCACCTTTTTCTTTATCCTCTTAAAAACAGATTTGGACCTCAATTAATGGGGTTGAACTTATTAATTGAGATTAAGTGAATCTGTCCTAAAGCAGAGAGAAGGTGTGGTGTTGTGATGAGGATGTTGAGCTGGATATAAACTCTGGACAGTTTGGTAACTAGTTGTACAGTTTCTGCAGCTGAACCACCGAGACTGGCCTCACTCTTCTGATGTTTGTCTTCCCAAGACATGTAGTAGATCAGCTTTTACAGCCTCCCTCATCCTCACAACCCTGTGTGTGTGTGTGTGTGTGTGTGTGTGTGTGTGTGTGTGTGTGTGTGTGTGTGTGTGTGTGTGTGTGTGTGTGTGTGTGTGTGTGTGTGTGTGTGTGTGTGTGTGTGTGTGTGTGTGTGTGTGTGTTGATTAAAAGTGTTATTTATGAGGTTGAAGTGCTGAGTACATGAAACCTCCACTGTACACCAGGAGAGCACTACCACCACCACTGACTGTCTTTCTTTACACACACACACACACACATGCACATGCACACACGCTGTTACACCAAGGTGAATTTTGTGCGCCTGGTGCGTTTCTCATCTCCTTCCCAATGATGTTTTTATTAAAAGATAAATTGTAGACAGGGCTCTGGGTAAAAAGAACATATTAATTCAGCTGTTGGTTAATTGCATCAGGGATTTAGAGGGAACTCTTCTGTCCAATTCACTTGTACAATTCCCTGCAAAAGCTCTCAGCCTGCTGCTAATCTGCAAACCACGCAAGTTCCTTTTTTTTTTCCCTCTTAAAAGACACTGGATTTATACTGGGATTAATAAAATGATGTAGCACCACTCCGACACTCCAGCTCTATCACTGAATTTAGAGCAACTTATTTCCCTGTTTCTCTCCTACCGCCCTGAACGATCCTCTTTCTTCTTCTTCCTCTGTTTGCTGCATGGATGTGTGTGTCTCCCCCTCTCTAACACACACACACACACACACACACACACTCATGGATACACACTTAACTCTTCATTATAGTCAGTTGCAGGAACTTTGATGTGACATAACACTTTTTATTAATTACATTATATCACGACAGACTGGTCCATGTTCAGAGAGAAATCATATCATCACCATCATTATCATCATGACTCACTATGATCATTTCCACCCCGCATGTGTTTCTGTGTGTGTGTGTGTGTGTGTGTGTCCATCAGCAAAGCACGCATGGGCGGCATCATAACTTTTGCTTTTCTGAACGACAACCTGCTTGCAAAGACAAACATCAGCTGCAACAGTCAGAGTATTTCCAGCTTTTAATTACATTGTGTGCTTTGTACAGCTGTTTCTAACATTTCAAAGAGCATGTTTAGGCATAGAAATAACATTTTTAACATCTTTCACACGGGAACCCTACAGCGCTTTGTCCTCTGCCCTATTTCACGTCTCTTACAATCCCAAAATCCACAAAAACATCCAATAATCCCACCCCCTCTGGTTTTTTCACTAACAACGCTGCGAAACCCTCGAAACACAGAGACAAATAGCAAAGAATCAAAAAATCTGGTACTGAGGAAACAGACATTCTGCATTTTGTAGACTCACTTTTGTTTTTTTTTCTTTTCCTTGATTTTTTTCCCAATCTTTTTTTTGCAGAGAAGCAGTTTTTTGTTGCATTACATTCTCCCGGGCATATGGGCTCCAGAAGCATTCAAGCACAAAGGTAATCTTTTAAATAACCTTTATGGTATTTCAGCTCATTTAGCTCAGACTGTGAGAGAGAGGGGAGTCAATATGACATGGATAAAAAACTCTCCTTGTGACTCAGCACTGTGTGTGAAATATGCTTTAGCTCACTGAGGCCTTGTCGACACTATTGCAAATGTTTTTTTGTTTTTTACTAATGTTTTTCACTCTGTTTTACAGAATATCTCCGTCCAGACAAACACGACTACAAATGCTCGTAAGTCTGCATAAACAAATCCGTCAAACACTAGGGAAGAACGTTTTAATGAAGTAAAAATAAAAAAGTTGAATTGCCTTCAAGTAATTTTGAAGTGATAAATTGAACTGCAAACTTGTGATTAGACCTGGCAGTGCCAACCAAATGTAGAGAAATGGTTTGTGGTGCACGCTCATCGCACAAAGCAGCAGTGGGCATGTGCAAGGTAAACTATGATGTCATAGTTTATCAAAAGCTCAATTTTACATTTACACATGAATACACAGAAACCAGAGTTTTTGAAACAGTGTTTGTGTTTGGAGGAGAATCGCAAACGCAGAGGAAATAATCTGCATTAGTGTGGACAGGGAGTGAGTCCCGTGGTTTAGGCCGAACTCAGCCCCACGCTGATGTTAACGTGAGGCGATAGGAAAAGGGAAGAATCTGTTAATCTTGCTGAAACACTCGTGTGAAACTCAGGCGTTAGTGAAGTGTGTTTAGAAGAAGCTAATTGTTGGGAGTCACAACAAAGCAAATTGATTCCATGAATGTTAGCTGCCATAACACCAAACTCAGTCCGACATGAATAAGTGAAGTCATTCATGATGAATTGGTGGAACAGCGACAACAAATCAGTTCCTGATTCCTACCATGAAACTTGTTTTTGAACTGGGATTTGGCTAAAGTCTGAACCCAGCGTGTTGATCCCCACTGACTCACATCGGCATCAATCAGCTCTCCCCACACACACACACACACACACACACACACACACACACACACACACACACGCATGCACACACCCACTCCACCGGGAGAGTGAGCGAACATCGCTCTGCATCCTGGGTGCCGATGTACTTTATGTCATTCTGTTTTCACATCATTTGTGAGTCCCATGCAGCTTTGACCAATTCTCTGCCCTCCACTTCCCAGACGGAAAAAAAAGAAAATCGTACAACCTAGATACTGACACAGTCTCTGACACATCAGTTAGCGACGCTTATTTCTTCCAGCAGCTAATTCACATTTGTACATGTATGTTCTTTATTCCTCTCGCAGTTATTTCGTTTTACAAAAAGAAAAAAAAAAAGAAAGTAGCACTTCTAGGGACCAAAGTTTAAGACTATCACGTACAGTATAGGCAGCATAGAGGAGGAAAGTTGGCTGAATAGTCTATTTTACAGTAAGTCACTTGAATAAGAGAGAAAGAGAGAAGTCAGTGATTGTCGGTCCCTCGTTTTCTGAGGCATCCGTTCATACAGCAGTTGTTGTTTTTCCTCCTTTTTTTGGGGGGGGGGTCTTTGTTTGACCCATATCCTTGACGTGAGGCGTTGATGCAGAGACCGGAGCTGTGTTCACAGATCACAGAACACTTCAGCCCTGTGCTGACAGGTCTTCATCCTAACAAACAACCCTCTCCTCTCAGCCTCCTCCTTCCGTAACTGTAAAAACTTCGCCGCCGTCCAACTTGACACAGTTCGTTATTATTATTTTTTGAAAGAAAGAAAACACAGCAGGTACTCTTCTACTCTTCCGACATTGGAGGCGTTCGTATCTGTGTTCGTTTCTCACAGTTTTTTCCAGCGTACACACACAGGCCCTCACACACCCTGCCCTCTGTTTACTGCACAGAGATAATGTGTGGCAAGTGTGCAAACTCTACTCGACTGTACAGCAGGGATGGATCAGCCTGCGTGGTCAATGCTGCGGCAGTTCATGCTCTGACAGGTGAGGGTCATTTTGCGATATGTCAAATATGTTTTATGTGACAGACTGGTGAGACGTCCATCCCTGTTGTCGAGTGCACTGTACATGAGGACGGGCTATAGGTAGCTGTTCAGAGGGAGCCTGACATAAAAATACATTACATAACTATTCTACGCATTTTTTATGCGAAACATAATCGATTAAACCAGTGTTGCTGTTGCAAAAGGCAACTTTTAGATATAGAAAGAAATGTACAAAATGCTTCTTAATTTATAAATAATAACAATATTAATACAAATCAATCACTGTAAATCAATCAAATCAACATTTTCAAGTTCACAAACATCAATACCATCAAGTGCTGCTGTTAATAAACAAATAAGACTCAGAAATTCCAGATTGATGTTTCACACCAACAAATGTTGATGCTGTTGGTGCAGTGATCATGATTTTTTGGAAAGAAAATCAGACATTCCCCAGTTAAATGCAAAAACAAACATTGAGTGTGTTTTCTTTCATGCATGTGAGCTGTTGTATGTACAGTGTGTGTGTGTGTGTGTGAGAGAGCATGTGACCAGATATGTGAGCTGGACTGTTGGTGTGTGAAGTGGTTCCTCATCTCGGGGATGTGTGGTGCATTATTGAGTTTATTCTCAGTGTAAGCTGTTGGTGGAGTGCCAGTAAAGTGTGTGTGTGTGTGTGTGTGTGTGTGTGTGTGTGTGTGTGTGTGTGTGTGTGTGTGTGTGTGTGTGTGTGTGTGTGTGTGTGTGTGTGTGTGTGTGTGTGTGTGTGTGTGTGTGTGTGTGTGTGTGTGTGTGTGTGTGCAGCCATTGGAATGTGACGGCAGCATGAAGTTGAAGTTGTGGCTTATAGAACATCTGCAGGCCGCGGTAATGATGGATGTTCACTCTCACTTTCTCCCTGAGGACATTCACACCTCCTCTCTTCCCCTTCTCCGCCTTTTTTTCTACTCCCACTTTCTTCTCTCTCTCTCTCCTTCACCACCTCTCCACACGACCCTACCTTTACACGCTCCCATCGTCTGCTCTTTTCTACCCCATTGCTTCTGCTCTGAGTGCTCGCCCTTCCCCTCCATTTCTTCCCAATATGCGTTATTACCTCTGCTCCTCAGTCGTTCTTTCTGTTTTTCTCCTCCTTCACCTCTCCTCTCCCCTCCATCTCTCCTTCTCGGCCATAAAACAATAAGTCTTGAATGTCTGTGAGGAGACTGTGCTAATGGGGCCCATTAGGCTGTAATGAAATATACATTACACCATTACAGAGGACGGGGCCTGGCTAAAGCACTGCACCGCTCAAATAATAAAACATGCACAATTCAATTTCCTTCTCGGCCCGTTTTGAGTGTCTTTCAGTTTGTGTGAGTGTGGAGATGGAGGGATGACGGGATAAGGTATACAGTATGTGTGTGGGTGTGTTGTGTTGTGTTGTGTTGTGTACATCCCCTCCAGCACAGATGTGGTTTCCAAGGATGTCTGAGTGCTGAGAGCCTTGATGATTTAATATGGGTTGACCAAATGAACCACACCTTCTCCAGCGCCGCCGCCCACACATCTGACCGTGATCTGACCACTCAAAAAACCCAGCCTCCCTAAGCAGCCTTTATTCCCCCATCACACCCTCCGCCCCGCCACCCCTCCCTCCATCAACACCAGGACCTCGCGATTGTCAGACAGCTGTGGACAAATGAATCAATTGACCTCCGACACGGGCGCTTGACATCACGAGGGAAGCATCTGTCACTTCGGTGAGAGGGGGAGGGCCTGGATGGTTGATCGTCATGTTACGTCTCAGGCAAAGCAATAGAGAAAACAATGCACGATGCAGATATGGGTGCATATATCTGTAAAATCATTGATCATCAATCTGTTGCATGAGAACATCTTGTAGATCAATGCAAAATAGATCTTTTTCTTTTTTTTTTACCCCCCTGCGTTTTCTATATTCATCATTCAGTTGCAGTGTCGTGGAAAACCTCTGTCCTCTCTCTGGATAATTGTTGCACCCCAGCAGCTCAGTTAAGCCTCAGTTGTCACCGTATTGTTAGTCCATTTTTTTGTAATCAGCTAAATCAGCCAGCCATAAATCAGAAGTGGTCATTATTATGTTCCAGTCAATCTACTGGATGTTAACCAGTGTGTTTATCATGTCGTCCTATCCACAAGCCACGTCGGATGAATGCTGACATTAGTATTCGCGTACAGTTCTGAGAGACGGACAGAAAGAAAGAGGTCACATAGACGGACAGGGTGAGAGGGGGAATCGGCGTCTTCATGGCTCCACATCTCACTGAGCCATTTTCTCTGAAAAGCGTCTCACAGTCTCGTATTTACACGCAAAAGTATTCAAAGCTTCTGGAAATCCTCCCCGCGCTGCGCCTCCTTTGAAAACTCCAGGATGTTCAAAACGAGTCCCGTTGTCCGACAGGCAGCGACAGATGAGTCACCAAATTTAAAGTCCTGTTTATCAGGTTTCATCAATTTAGTCCCAGTCAGTTTAAAGCATTTGAAAAGAAGAGAGAAGCTTTTTTTCTCCTCTCCTCCAAAGTTAAATTACTCATTGTAAATGTCTCTTCGGGAGAGGAAACGGGGAAGAAGTAGATGCACAAAGGAGAGGAAATTGGTCGGGAGGAAAGAGGCGATTGGAGCTGAGTTGAAGAACTTTTTGATTGCCTTAAAGAGTCTGGTAATAGCTTCACATCCTGTACAGCGCCACCTTGCTCACACACACCTTATTCAGAGGTATCACCATGTCTACCCTATAGCAGACACACACACACACACACACCTCAAATGCACACACACACTTAAATACAGCAACCATCCACACCTGAACACACACATCTCCCGCAAACGCATCCTCCGTCCTCTTCCCGTGTTTAGCCCAGTATATCCAGGTATACAGGTGAGGCCTTGGCCAGGTTGAGGAGCAGACAGTGGATTTCCTTGATGTTGAGTCTCATGTGCGGTTCTCTCTGCCAGCAGCCCAGCATCAGGTCGTACACTTCTTTAGGACAGGTCCTGGGGCGCTGCAGCACCCTGCCCTGGGTTATACACTCGATCACCTACAGGGGGAGAAACAAAGAGGAAGAAATGAAAGACAGCTCCGCCAAGGCCCTGGAGTCCCCGCATTTAAATTCACCCTTTTTAATTGGATCTGTACCAAATTACACACAC
Organism: Hippoglossus stenolepis; assembly: GCF_022539355.2. Taxonomy (NCBI): domain Eukaryota; kingdom Metazoa; phylum Chordata; class Actinopteri; order Pleuronectiformes; family Pleuronectidae; genus Hippoglossus; species Hippoglossus stenolepis. The sequence goes on from NC_061491.1 coordinate 17,774,232, forward strand.
TCATAAATATCACTCCCCTAAACATGATTTTTTTCAAGATTAATTACTATGATAAATTAAGGAAAATGTCAAGAAACACCAATGTTAAAGAAAGTGAAAAAATTCCTGCATTCCTGATCGGGATCTGCGCCAAAATGTCATGGTTATCTGAAGCACTTTTTGCACAACCCTGCTAACAAACAGACAAACACCAACTTGAAATCTTTGTGTATTCATTAGATTCCAGTGAGTATGATGGAGCCTTTGCTTGGTAAAGTTGTTTCACCTCGCTGCAGTGGCGGACAGGGAAAATGTCAGCGTGAATAAATTATTTACTGCACCGATGAAGTTACATTGCACTGGAGCAGCCATCCAGACAAATGATGCATTTTCTTAATAAGATTGTGAGCGGAAAAGTCTCCAACTATAAATTGACATCAGATCGATTAATGTACTGTCTCATTACACTTCATATATTCTCTTATAGGTTCATTTAAAGTAAAAAAAAACACGATTTGAGCTTTAAATCTGCTTCGGCACGAGGATTTGGGGATCAAGAGTTAGGCGACGCGTTTTGAAACCGAGCGGCTGAATGAAGAGGAAAGTGCTCCTCTCTACAGGGAGTGGATATATCATCGTCTGACAGTGGTTTGGAAAATATCTATACAGTTATTTGACTGTAATATAATTAAGCTTTTTATAATTTCCTCAAACATCAAAATACACCCTGCTGTGTGGGATGAATACTAATTAGCAGCTTCTATTAATCCCTCCAAAAAGCACCTCTGCTTTCCAAATCGCTTTATAAACATTTGATTATCATTAGATATCTGCTCTACATTATTAAGGATCTGATCTGTAAGAGTTTGATCTTTTTTCTAATCAAGCAGCCACCATCTCCTCATTCTGTGATAGGAATCAGAGTAAATAAATCTATGTATAAATATAGGGATATCTAGTTTTGAAACAAAGGTCCATATCCCGTGTTACAGATATCTGAGCATCAGATTCGGGTCAGGAGGAGAGTGAACTGTGAATCAGCAGATATGTAATAGATTTAAAGGGGAAATACGAAGGTGAAAGGGGCTAAAGGTTGAGTTCGGACGCAGCCCGAAAGAGTTGGATGTAAACGGGACGGCCGACATGTTGAGCAGTAACCAGAGTGGAGGTCATGAGCAGGTTCACGAGGCCAAGGTGAAGGTGAAGGGTTGAAAGGATCCGATGCAGGAAACTGGGTCAAGACCCCGAGTGTAACCGACCAAAGGGCCGATTTGTTAAGAGTTATTTATTATTCAGAAGCAACAGTCAATTGTTAATTGTCAATAATGATGTATTAAATGCAGTAAGAACAGGTCAGGTTAAGGTACTTTGTTTCTAATTTATCAGTAGTTTGAGTGAGTGTTTCATAAGAGCTGAAAGGATCAGTCGATCTTTAAGTGAAATAACTGACAATTTAAACAGTTTTATTTTTAACATGGTTACAGTCATTAGAGTCATACAGGATTTCTGAGGTTCAGCCCGGTGTATTTGATATAATAATGAGTCTGTATTAATCGGATCAACAGACATGCCACTGTATTGTGAAAAGTTCTAAACGGCCACTGTCTTGATTATCAATTAATCATTAAGGATATTTACTGTATCGAGCAAAAGTGCCAAACAATCCTTATAGTTCCAGCAGATGTGAGGATTAGTTAATTTTGTGTTTTATATCATAAAAAACAGAATAAAGACCATTTTTATTCCTATTCTTATTTATCTGTATTTAAAGTCAATCTATTGCCTTTGTCACCGTATGCTGTTTGTACATGAATCACTTTGGGAGCACAGCTTAGATCCTGGACCAAAAAGAACAGATATTTAGATGTACCAGTGTCACCAGACCACGAAAGTCAGTGTGATCCATGGCAAAAAGAAACAGACATGCTGTGGGTCCTGTTGGAAAAACAGGGTTTCAAATTAATTTCCGCTCAGAACAAAAGAAGCATCTGCTGCTGCAGTAGCCTGACAGCGATGCCAGACAGCAGCGCTTTCACATCTGCCTCCCTGTGAATGGGGAACAGAGTCAAACCTGGCTCCTCGGCTCTGTGTCGAATCTCAACATTAATTCAAGACATGTTCGCTCACTTATTGAGTTTCTGAGCATTGGGCCGTAGCCTCGTACTGTAAACTGAGATGACTCGGGCCAAAGGATTCACGTATTCTACACCTGTGAGAAACTTTGATCAACAGTGGATCAAATATTTATTTGAACTGAAGGGCTGTTTCCTCAGATCTGGAGCCTACGACATCATGTTTTCATTACTTATTTGGCTGGAGGTGCTTCTAAGGTAACATTTACATAAAGATGCTGCCTTGTACATTGGACTGTGCTTCTTTTTGTTGTGAAGGATCTGTTGCCCTCACAAGCTCGATGATATCCCAACACTGTGTCAGCTGGTGTGGTCAGAGGTGTTTTAGTTTTCTGTACCTCGTTGTTGGAGAGCTGGTACCAAGGCTGTTTTCCGTAGGTGAAGATCTCCCAGAGAACGACTCCAAGACTCCAGACGTCACTTTCTGTGGTGAACTTTCTGTACATGATGCTTTCAGGGGGCATCCAGCGGATGGGGAGCATGGTGTGGCCGCCGACCTTTTAAACAGAGAAATGTGGGACAGGGTAAAGTCAGTATAAATTCGACAAAAAAAAAATAAACAATAAAAATGTGGGGAGCTGTAAAGCATCTTTTATACTCCATATTCACTTCTCTTCCATTCATTTCTCTTTTACATTATGCATTTCAAATGCAGTTCTTCACATTTCTCACCAGGTTTAAAGTAGCCCTGCAAATATTTAATTCCTCCAAACTGCTCCCTGAGGCGTTTAAACAAGCCCGGTTTGGAGGTATATGGCACAGTAGATGGCATCATATACCTGACCGTAGCACACCTCAATAACATTTTATTAAACCTGAAAGTATATTGGTGAGATAGGGTTGGTTTTTAATACCTCAAATGCTATTGAGCTCACAAGGATTGCACTTTGCTGCCACTGATACAATCAGTTGATAAATGACACAAATAAATATCCTGCGATCAGCAAATTGTTCAGGAAAATAGTAAAATGTTATAGAATGTGTGTGTGTGTGTGTGTGTGAGAGAGAGAGAGAGAGTCAGCTGCATATGGATCTACTGCAGATTCAGTTTTGGAATTGCTAGCCTCCAATGCAGGAGAAATTGAAGTAATGGAAAAGTTATTTAATTTGACCCTTTTAAATTGTTGCATCAAACAATATGGTGAGTTCCAGTAAATATCAGTGAGCAGAAATCAACTGCTAGGGAACTCAGACTTTTTGACAGACTTTTGTTCATTTCTTTATGTTCTAATCTGAGCTGACCGTTTGGAATCTGTTGTTTTCATTTGATATTTTACTGTTCATAAGCTGTAAACATGGATGTTTTTACTGTTCTTTACCACTGACGTCTCTGTGGCCTTGAATCAGGTTAATGTGGAGGCAGAGGTCAGAGCTTTTCATGCTTCACCAGTGACTAAAGGTCAGTGAACGTCTCAGTATAAACTATTGTCTCAGTTTCGTTTAATTAAAGGACTATGTATGGATAACATTTTTTACATCAGTGTCATAAAATCAAAGAAAAAACTATCTTTTAATTCTTTATCATATCCTCCTTTTCACCCTGCTTGTCATTAATGCTTTATGGTGTTTACAGTGAGAGAAATATTCAAACCACAGCCATTCCAACTAATATAGTTGAAATATTCTAAATCAATTTTAATCAACCTGAGATATTTACGTTTGATATGATTGTGTGATCTCCACTAGAATTCAAAATAAGTTGTTATTGGTTTGAACACAGCATGGATTTGTAATGCCGACCTTGCAGCAGGTCTGGGAAGTTTAGGAGGGAAAAACTTAAAATAAGTCTGTACCTGATTTTTTAATCCTGATGTGTTTAAAGTGAAGCTGAATGAAACCTAAACCCTGATGCTGTCCCGTCTCACACTGAACCTCCTCTCTCCACTCACTTCTTCTCCTCACATGAATCTACCGAACCATCTGCGCTCCATTGCTCCACACCGACAGGACAATCCTTGGTTTATGCCTGTTATTAATGGCTTGGTACCCACACTTGGCCTGTTTCTATGTTAGTCAGTGGGTTATTTAATGGAGTAATAAAATGTGCACGGTCAGATAGCCATCAGGTTCACTGAAACATACCAGCCTTCATCTGGGCAGCTCTTTCTCCTCATAACCCTCGCTTCTCTCTCTGTAACGTCATGTCTCCCTCCTTGTTTGTCTGTTTCTCATTTCACACGTTTCAGCCAAATTCATACATTCTTTATTGGCACTAAAATCTCATACCCTCAATACTCATAAACTCGTGAACTTCATATTCACTACTGCTGCTGCTTTAAATTTGACTTAGCTTAAAGCAACAAAATGTAAGAATTGTTCGCGGATACACTTGGGGTACCCCCTACAGGTAGAAGACGTAATTCACATTTTTTGTGGATTGAGCCTCCCATAAACAGTGGTACATGTGTATTTGTTAACAAGCAACAAGAAGAGGCGAAGCTCGGAAGCCAAATAACCACGTCGACTTACGAGGGAGATACATTTTACAGAATTTTACACAAATATAACGAGTATTATTATAGCAGAGTTTCATAATGATACTAAAATATTTAGAAACATAAAGAATGCTTCAGTGTAGAGCTGCGTGCTTTGGTCGATCTTTCTCTTTCTTGTTTTCTTTCTCTTCCTCTTCCTCTCTCTCTCTCGCTCTCACACAAACACACTGACTATCAGCTGCAGGTGAAAAATGACCCATTGAAACATCAATAAAGTTTTTACTATCCTCTGCAGGCAGACAACATTTAGAATGCATGTGTGGTACCCTCCCTCCCTTCCACTAAAAACTGTCCAGCTCCAAAAGTTATTCATCCTGAGATCTCTTTTAGATGATTAATAAGGTTGGCATCTGTCCTGCATCCTTTCCAATGAGTAAAAGTTAGTCCAGTACGACTCTGGTCTGGTTTCTTATGGTTTCTTACATAGTTATTTACTATTTTAAAGCCATTATTTCGAGAATAGATGGATAGATAGATTTCTGACAATATTTATTCACTAATGTGTCTGGACCTGCTCATACCCATTCGAATTTTTGATTTATTCATCATGGCTGATCATTTCCCCTGACGGTCTAAAATATTAATAATAGCCTCTTTAACTGTGGTGCCTGTGTGTGTATGTGCACGTCTGAGGAGAACGTAAAAAGGCAGTGTCGTCAACAAGGCCACGTTGACAGAGAAAACAGAGACAACCAATGAAGGATTACAGGTAAAGGAAAAGCCTCAGATCTTGTTGCTGTTGATGAGGAGGAAGCAACAAACATGAACAAAGTTTACAGAGGAGCAGTCAGAAGCCCAAACACGAGAGATTCTCACTGCATCGCTCCGTCATTAGCTCTGTCTCCGTTTTCTCTTTGCTCTCAGGAGCTTGGTCGTCAGTCTTTGTCTCCTTTGCTGTTCCCGTCTTTCTCTCTCTCTCTCTCACTCGTTTGCACCTTCTCGCTCATCTCTAAGATGGCGCACTGTCTCTCTCCCTCTCTGTCTTGTAATATGCATCATTTGAGCGACTCCACTGCCTGAACGTTTCAGGAACGCCCTAAAACCAGAGGAAAAACAAATCAGGCGAGGGCTTTGGGTTCCCTGTAGTGACCTCCTGGAGGCTGTGGTATCCAGGGCAACTGCACTAGTTAAAAGGAGAGCATTATGGGATGTGGTGTAGGAGGGGCTTATGTGACTTACTCCACCCACTCCACTGTTCCTGCAACAAACACGCGGGAACTCTACCTTAATTGCCCTCTGTGTTGCTATGGAAACAAAAACTCTTTCCAAGAATCCTTGTGTCTACGTATGTGCAGTGTGTGTTTGTGTGTGTGTGTGTGCAGTTTTATTTCCATCCCTAGAGAAAAGAGCTCGTTCATCTGGCCGTCTCAGACACAGTGATGGTTGATATAATATACATTTTCATCACATGCTGTTGTTCTGCTCCATCTCTTAGAAATTATGTTGCTGTTTGAATCACATTATCTGTTAATATCATGAGGAAATGGTGATTTACATATTCGTCAAGGCACAAATATGGACAGACAATATATTTATTTTCCACCTGAACATCAGGTCTTGTAGTTCAATGCCCACTTGTCATTATTCAACTTTTCAATGGGTTTGTTTGGGCTCTTGCAGCACTTGGTTAATGTTAGGGAGAGATGTGGCCTGGTTTAACACAGAGAAAGATTTGCACTGGCCTCAGTCATGTGGTTATTCAAAAAACTAACTTTTGATAAAATCCTGATGGTTACTAAACTAATGATTGTGCTGTGCTGTGTTTCGGGACTTTAATCTAGTAAAACCTTCATAATCAAGCTCTATAGGAACAGATCACTTCTGTATAGTGCAGACGAATGAGACACAATCTTCATGTGGTGATTTTTGACATGAGAATTATGCAGGTGGTAATGATTTGGATTGTTTACTTTACTGTCTACTATTACAGTATATATCCATCCATCCATTACTGTATCTATACCATTATCCTTTGAGGGTCATTGGAGCCAATCCCAGCCGACACTGGGTGAGAGGGGGTGTACATCCTGGACGGGTCGTCAGCGTACAAACAACCATTCACTCTCACCTTCCCACATAGGGACAATTTAAAGTCTCCAATTAACATAACCCCTAATCTACATGTCTTTAGAAATTTAAACAAGTACATGTTATGGATATATTGAGTTTTGATTGTATTAAACCTTTATTAACTTTGTGTTGATTTGTATCTTGTCTTGCAGACAGTGATTTGACAGTCCACATGAACACTGACTCACACACTTCTCGACTCCAGCCTCTCCAGGTGCCCCATTAAAATTGTGTTTGTCTGTGTTGGTCGGGACCCAGATATGGGTTGTAAAACACACACAAACACCCTCTCACACACACACACACACACACACACACACACGCACATAAAAACGCACATGCACACGAGCCAAATTACTCTAAAGAGATTGTTTAGCTCTACTTTGTTGCCAGCGTTTCCCTCCAGTCTGTGTCAGCGGCATAAAACAGTCAGGGCCTGAATGTTAAGACGCACGCACACATTTGATTTCCTTTCATCCTTTACACTTGGGCATGAAATCAGTTTATGTGCTTTCACCCCCACCCCCCCAAACTCCAACTCCAAGTCCAGCCCCGCCCGCATGCCCACACACACACACGAGGCATCGGATGGAGTCATCCTCGCCTGTTTGCTAAGGCATCTGTCAGGTTCATTGGGTAACAGGGGATTCAGTGACGTCACCGCGGCCCCCTTCAGTCCTACGCCTCTGTTTCTATTTCCTTACATACACACACACACACTGGGGGAGGCAGCGGGAGGGTGGGGGGGCTCCGATTCCTCTATGACTCATCTTTGCTCTTGTCTGACGCAAGAGCATAACTGGGTCCCCACAGAAACACACACACACACACACACACACACACACACACACACACACACACACACACACACACACACACACACACACACACACCTCTGTCTGTCCTGGATGCTGAAACATGAGTGGATGATTGTGTTTTACCTCCCACCGTTCTGTACCTCTCTCCTGCCTCCCTGTTTTCCCTGCGTCTGTCTGTGCCTGTGTGTTTCAGATGTCCTGCTCTGTGGTTGTGTGCAGCTGCAGCTCGGGTGTGTGTTTGTTTCTCTCTGACGACGCTGCACGACGTCTCCTCCTCTCCCACCACAGCATGTGTAGGTTCCTTTATCCTTCCATCGCTGCCTTCTCTTCTTTTGTATATTTATTCATGTCTTGTTTTCTCCCTCCCTGCACGGCCTCCTGCTCCTCTCTCCCCCACCTCCTCTCTCTTTTCCTGCTGCTCCCTCCATCTCTCTCTCTCCTTTCATCTTTGCCACCTTCCTGCCTCCGTCTCACACACTTCCATCTCTCCCCTTCTCCCCCCTCTCTTTCTCCCATACTGCTTCGGAATACTAAACACAAGTTGTCTGATTACTTTTCTTCCTGACAAACGTTGGATACAACTCCGAGGCTCTCTGCCACTGCCTTCGCCCGTTTCTATGACTACAGCCTCAGCGCTCAGCTTTGTTGAGGCGAGGTGAAAGGAAGGAGGAGGAGGAGGAGGAGGAGGGAGATCGCTGTGTGTCGTCACACAGAGATAGTACAAAAGCAAGCCACAGAGGAGAGACCTTACATTTTACAACTTTAATTTGATCCCATGCACATCTCGTTACTCCAAATTTAATCATAAGTTTTCAGAAGAAATCCAAAGAAAGGTCATTTTTACAACACAGATTGATTGTGGCCGTGTTGATATTGAATATTTGGCCTTTTTAAAGAATGTGGCATAACAAGTTTTCTACATGCCGTGAAATATTAGTAACACTAACATAACTGCAAGTAGAAATATGAATTAGTCTTTTTCTAAATATAGAAAAAAGGTGAATATACCTGGAAAATTCATTTTTTCCATTTTCCATTGTGAAATTTGACACAACAATAGTTTTCTAATATTGGGAAATATAAGCATTATAATGACCTATGTCAAGGAGGTTATGTGTTCACCCCTGTTTGTGTGTTGGTTGGTTTTTAAGCATGATTACACAAAAGCTACAAGTCAGATTACCATGAAATTTGGTGGAATGAAGTAGTATGGGTGTGGAAAAAACTAAAACTTTGGTGCGGATCCAGGAATTTTTTATAAAGTTTCTTTACAATTATGTCAACATTTGCTTTTGTTTGTCAGATAATCATTCGTGGATCTTGATAAAGAAACTCAGACATATTTAGGATATTTATGAGTGTGCGAAATTGGAAGCAGATTCAAATAAAAAAAACTGTATCGAGTGATTTCATAAGGGGACTATTATCTATTTTCATTGCAAGTAATGATTTATATAAAATTGGACATATGAATGTAAAGAGAAGCCTGTATGCCGGATATAACTTAACTGCTTTCCTGCAAACTAAAAAATATTTTTTCTTATGTAACCTGAAAATATGGCAACAGACACATAAAATGCACCAGTTATTGCCATTTCTGGATTATACATGTATTTAATGCCCTGTTGATCATTGTCTTTCTGAATGTTATTGTTCAAATTATTATTCGCACCAAACAGAGATTTGTCCTGTCGTTAAATGGCTGCTCCCTTCCTGTGTCTCTCGTTCTCCCTCCTCCGACGACAGTGCTCTGTCAGGTCACTCATGTCAGTTTGTCACAGTGGATCAGAGAAAGGGCAGGAAGAATGGACAGTCTCTGTCAATCAATCAGTAGGATTTATTAGATTTTGCCCTTTTGGAAAGGTGACAGATGCTGTGCAGAAGGAAGAAAACACACTCTCAGCCGTCTCTTGTACCCCTGAGTTATCTTGACTCTCAAAGTGGAACTGCTAAATGTCCCTGCACACACACACACACACACACACACACACACACACACACACACACACACACACACACACACACACACACACACACACACACACACACACACACACACACACACACACCCTTTTAGAAATGCAGTCACTTTGCAAAACAACCCTTTGTACATCACCCCTTGACATAAGTGCGTGTGTGTTATATCCCACTAGCACAACACTTCCCGCAATGTGAATAGGTTCATTGTATGCAGAGCTGTGTACTATTATACAATGTGTGTTTTGTGACCTTGCATTGTATATACTGATTATATCAGGCTCACAGTTTGATTGACAACAAAATGTATGATTTAGCAGAACATTTTAGAACTAACCAGACTGTGTACAGTTTGCACACATGTTTGTTTGAAGGTACAATATTTCATACTATTTCATGTTTTATTATTTCTCTGTTTCAAATAAACCATTTTCAGATTTTACACAAATGCAGATCCAGCTTCTTAAATTTGAGTATATTTACACTTTGTGAAAACTATTTGCTAAAATAATCGGTCTCAATTTAATCTTTACAATAATAGGAACATATTGTTTAATATTTTCGAAATCGTTGGAAGTTATTATTTTGAGTCTGATTTGATTGGTTTTTCAGGAACCATCATAACTTTTCTTCTGATTTTATTTTGTAATTATAATTTGATAAAAATGTTTTCATCAGAGAAGCGTATTAAAATGTGCCGGGTCTTGTCATGCAGCTGTGTCATTAGCCGGGTCTCTGGTGAACAGAAGACTCCTAAATTCAAAATTAACACCTCCTGAAAAAAAAAAAAACATCTAAGTATGAATAAATGAAACTGAAAAAAAATTAGATACAACTGGATGTATATTGGCCCTTCGGTGGCAGAACAAGCTGCTGTTAGAAACTGCACCAAACAAAGCTGATTCTGTCTCTCAGTGAAACCAACATGTATGTTTAATTCTGCTGCACTGCACTGGGTTTAATTGTCCCACCATGGCAGGCGGCTTACTGTAACTCGGCCAGGGCCCATCAGTCATGCCCATGCAGAGGGGGAGGGGGGAGGGGTTGGGGAGCAGAGAGGGACCCATGCAGCAGGGAGGAGGGAGGCTGAAAGAAGAAAATATGTCGACACATACACCTACCCTGTAGTAGTCAGTACTGTAGACGTCTCTGGACATGCCGAAGTCCCCGATCTTCACCAGCAGGTTCTCGCCCACCAGGCAGTTCCTGTCGGACACACAGAACAAAACACAGCTGTGAAGAACATGTTGTTGAGTTTAAGTAAAAGACGTTTAACATAATTTGAGACGTGTTACATAGTTGGAGTTACTTCTGGCGCAGTTTTCACACCCTGTAAAAGTTTGGATGTTTGCCTCAAATCCAGTATCCTGTTGCTAATTTGCAAACTTGATGCCGTTGAGTTCAGTGATGAAACTGCACTTTTATTTTGTTGTTTGTCTGTAGCAGCATGTCTCTCACATAGAGTAGAGAAAACATATATTCTGTAAAACAGCAAATATCCGCTTTGGCAATTGACTTGCAACGACAGAATAAAAACAACCAGAGATACAGTGTAAATATTCTCCAATTATTATAATCTATAATGAAAATAACAAAAGTTTTACTGAAGTACTGAAAGCTTCCATTTTTGTTCTCTTTATATTTATAGATATTTACAAATACTTGCCAATGAATTTACTATTTATGTCCTTATAAGTGACTGAATTTGTATTTTTAGACATCTCACGGACAATCGAGGTAAACGCAATTAATTAACAGTTATTTCTATTTTACTGCAAGTGTAAGATACAGGGGCAATTTATACATCTGGGTTAATTTACCAAAATACGATGATTACATACATGAACATATTTTACATTTAAATCTACTTGCGTGATTCCCCCACATCTACCTCATTCTAAGTCCTTCGAGCTTCCGATTGGTTAGTTCTGCCACATGTGACTCCGAACGATAAAATGTTGCCATTCAAATACACACACGAGAACAGGACAAACCTGGTGGCCAGGTCGCGATGCACAAAGTGCTGAGATGCCAGGTAGACCATGCCGGATGCTATCTGCTGGGCGATGTGCAGCATCTGAGACTGGGTCAGCTCCACAGGTCTGGTGGTCTGACCCTCCGACATCAGAACTGCGTCCGGACCGTGAGCCCTGTGAGTTAGTGACGAAGTAAAGCTTTTAAAATTGGAAATTAAAGAGAGGGAATTTCTACTGTATAATTGACTTTGATTCGTCATTTTTCTGTAATGAAGGAAAGAGCCATGCCTGAGGAACTTGTTGAGGTCTCCGTGCTTCATGTACTCGAACACCATGATGAGAGGGTCGCTCTCCACGCAGACGCCGTAAAAAGTGACGATGTGTTCGTGTTGAAGGTTCGTCAGGAGCTCAGCTTCACGGTGGAAATCCTTCCTGGCATTTTCACTGGCTTCTTTAAGTGTCTGCACACACAAAGGGACATTTTAATAAACCCGACAAATGAAATACTCTCACATTATTCCACGTACACTATTGCCAATTAGTCATTTTCACAGTGGACACGGTCTGCTCCAGTTTATTTGGCTGATGTCCATCATGAAAAAAAGCTCTTGCTTGTAAAGGGTGAGTTACAGCAACACGGCACACACATTGTGAAATTACTGGCACTGAGCGAGGATTGATTCAATGACAGAGCAGGAAAACTGGAGACATTTTATATTAATGTAAGCCATTACAAAGTACAACACTGTTGTACAACACTTCATTATATTCCCTGGTTCCCTCTGAAACTAATCTCCTTTCCATGAATCAGGAAATCTGTTGGGCAGGCGTCTGTGACAAAGGTGCAAAAAGAGTGTGTGTAAAAAAGAAAGAGAAAGGCAGTTGCAGGAAATGAAAGTGATACAGGTTCTGTATTCATTTCACATCTAAAGAAGAGAAATATAGAAAAGTCCTCCTGTCCTATACATGAATAATTGATTGTCTTCCTACAGTGTATGACATGGATATATGTTCACTCTCTACCTTGTGCGTGTGTCTGTGAACTAACAGTGCAGATGGAAGCTCCTGTTACGAACACGGGTCTAAAGGACAAGGAGAAGTCACCCAGAGAGCTCACGGAGAAGGAAGTGACCCGTGACCCTTCATCCAGAACGCTGAGATGCCAGAAAATGAGACAGACTGTGACTCCACTCCGCATATTCTCAGCCAATCGCGAAACCGAGGCTCGATCATGTACATTACAGGGCTGTAAGAGGATACAGCACCATAACAACAGTGGATTATTACAGTATAGATACTGTATGGACAATGCTCCAATCTCAGCTGGAAATGTGATATCGCACATGTGTGGGAAATCATGGTTGACTTTCTGTTGATGTGTTCTCAAAGTGAGCGAACCTTCAGTTATCAAACCTCACAGTTCCACTAAATACCAAACTGAGCAGGAGGAAGAGTAATGATAATGTGATTAATAGCTTAATTAATTAATGGTTAGTAAATAATTTACTCATCACCATTAAAAAAACACATGGTGGATATCGCTGGTATTTCATCACAATGCAATTATTGATGTTGGTAATATCAATATTCATGAATTAATAAACATTAATATATACTTGTTGGCCTCTAATTGCCCAAGAAGCCAGCAAACCTGCAGTTTGGAGGAATCTTCTTGAAGAAAGGTAGAGGGACAGGATAATAATAAAAAACTATACAAAGTGCTGATAAACACCACACTCAACCTGGCAACCCACACTTTGTTATTATAACAGTTTATAATTGATCTATAAATTAATTAACTATTGATAAAGCAAATAACAACTTTCTAAAAGTGTGATGCATTTAAAAAAGTGGCACTAAAAGGCTTCAGGGACACTTTAGAACATAAACACTGACAGAGGTCTGTTTGAAGTTCACCTAGTTTGCCTCTCCATGGAAAAACTAAATCTGGAATCAAATTTTTGATTTTAAAAGGGGAAAAAAAACACTTTCTTTCTCGACAAAGACGTGAACTGCACCACTGAGCCCCGATCAGCCGGCTGAAAAAACATTAATCACCGCGCTAAGTGAAACATATTAAAAGTTGAGTTCAGAACGCTACAACAGAGACTTTGCCGTGCGTCAGAAACCTCAACGTATCAACTGTCACGCTCTCACTGTCTGAACTCAGTGTGGCGTTAAGTCTCGAGCCAAAAGCCGTATTTTTTGCAGCGTTAGTTATCCGGTCTGTGCACATTCAGGTCCCTGGACAAATAACAAGCAATCAACAACCTCTAGCTTGGGACTGTAGTGATTCCCATTTACATGTGCAACATTATGGAAAATGGAAAGTGTTCATGATTGATTGCATGCGAGTGTGTGAGTGTCTATAGACGTGAGTGTGTGTGCATATGCATATTTCTACGTATATAAGCACGTGTTATGGTGTTGCCTGTGATCGATGGCAGCTCAGCGTATTGTAGTAAAACTTGCCTCTGTATTATGGATGACTGGTTGATTGATAGCCGACTCTAAAACCAGGAGCATTAAGCTCTATTAGCGAGTGCAGGTTATTGTAATGTGGTGCAGAAGGCCGAACATGTTTCGATAATGTAGCACGCATGACAGAGTGTAACATAAGTCCAGTATGTACACTTCATTATTGATGTAGTGTCCATCTAAAGAAAAAACTGCCTTTTTGTCACTGAAGCAGTCGTAACGAAGACTTAGTTTCATTGCTCACATTTTGAAGAAAAAAGCTTTCTCAATAAACCAAAATGCTGTTTGGATATCATGTAGGGCTCATGTTTAACTAACTTGTTCATTTCTCAAAAAAGACTGAAGAGAAACATTGTAAAATATCTGCAAAAAGAAAAAGCACAGACCAAAAACAACCATACAGGGACACAACTTGACCTCAAACAGTTATAAAATGATTTGCGTCATCTGTGCCTCTTTCAGTCTGGGGGGAATTAATCTGCCCATGACCAGGTTGTAATTTTTTATTGTAGTTTTTAGTTCCAGAAACAGTGTCTCAGTTATTTTTGGATTATGTGAACTACTTTCAACCCCCAATCCTGAAAATCCTTGAAAGTCTGTTGGAAATTAAATGTTTACAGCAGCTTAAATAACAATTTGGCTTCTTGGATGGAGCAACAAGGGGTAGGAAAAGGAAAGCGTCAGAAGAGAAATGGTGAGTCATGCCAAACGACAATGAGACGAGGATGAAAAGAGCAGAAAGAGTGAGTCGTACACTCAGTGAGCAGGTGGTGCATTAGCTGATTGAACAAAAATGATGAATTGAGAGACTTAAATCAATGACGTGAGACTAATGACTCAATGATTCATCTACTGTACATCATGTCTATATACGGCTGTACCTGTGCTAGTCTCAGGGTAAGTAATGTGCTGATTATAGAACATTTTACCTGGCCTGACTTCAACATCCAGACCCTTGTTCTACAACCAAGAACTCTGCTTCTGAGGATTTTCAGGTGCATTTTTTACAAAGTGCCCAGACTGAGCTGAAGCTAAGGTGGCATCAAACATCGCGCGGCCGGCGAGCGGTTTAGAGCTAAGCTGGAAAGAAAACAGGAGGTGTTGGAAGAGAGAAGAAAGTGGAGGATTTGAGAGGAGGAAGGTGCCAGGATGAAGTGAGAGTCGGGAAAAAGCCAGGTGAAAGAGAGAGTTTGAGAGTGGAGGACAGAGGACAGAGGAAGTGTGTGTTTGTGTGTGTGTGTGTGTGTGTAGGAGGGAATAAAAGAAGACAGAGGGAGAAGGAAGGAAGGGTGAGGTGGGGGTCTCTCACAGGTCATGTATTGTTAATGAGAAGTTCTTCACCAATCAGATCCTGTTTCACCGCAGACCAGCAGAGAAAGCCTACTTGATGGTGAGATGGATGGATGATATATGTGATGGGAGGATGCTCCCTGGGAAACCGTTCAATTTGAGCCCCGGAAGTCGGTGGTTTGAGTGTAATTCCACCTTTCGCTTACTCAGAAACTCTGGAAAGGAGCGGCTTTCTATGTCTACATTACAGACATTGGCCGAACATACAGCAAGATTATCTGCTGCAATATTCGATACGTCAAATGTATTCTAGGTATCGGATCGAATTGAAAAATACTGTAGAGAGAAGGCAACAAATTCACCTTCAATAACATCATAATGTGATTTATTTTGGTGCCACCGATCATTCTGCAGGAGCAGGGATTTTAAAAATGTCTCGTCTTCTTTGTAAAGCAGACTAGATGATATTTTATTTCACTTTATTAAAAACAAAGATTTTGTTTTGTTTTTTAAGTGACTAGTTGAAAATAGTTTTTTTCCACAATCCCCACAGTCAATCACACAGTAATCTCATATGTTAAGGATAATAAGGAAACTGTTTAGATGAACACTGGAGCTGTCATACCCTCCAGTTAAAACAATGATTGGCCAGCTGACCTACTCTAATGTGATTGGTTAACTTCCTTCAAAAACATGTTGGCTTCCACGATTGGGCTTTTTAACTTTGCATTACCTTTACAAACATAAAAACCTAAATGAGACATAGAGGGAAGAGAAACAGAAAAAGCACCATATGTATTCTTTAAAAAAAATAGACTTCCTGATTACCTTGACAGCCACCAGTATCTTCTCCTGGTCAGGTGAGAGGTTGTAACACTCGGCCAGGAAGACCTTTCCGAAGGCTCCCTCTCCCAGCTCCCTCTTCAGCACAATGTTGTGTCTCTTAATATGCTGGACGACTGTTGAACAAGGAGACACAGAGAAAGGAAAACGTGAATTTCTTTTTTTTTTATTTTGACCATTTTGGATCAGAAATACTGCAAAATTTTAATCAACTGAGGTCACAATGACATATATCTGAAAAATGCCTGATGTTGTGGCATAATGTAAGAATTTAGCTATTAAACTTTGATCATACATCATTTTAAATTCAAGCCATTCAATTCATAAATATGGTAATTAATGGATATGGTAAATTTATAGAATAAGATTTTAACAAATAAAAAAAAATACAACACAATTATTAGTGATTTAACTGAAGCAAATGTTAAGAACCTTGTCAAAATAATATTATTACTTCTAGCTCCTCACTAAACATGAATGAATACTGTATCTTCAATATAAACCTTCTATAGCTTTTATTATTGGCTGCTGCAGTGCTGAACTAACGTGACTGTCCTTATTCCAATTATACAGTTAGGTAGAGGACATATTGATAAACCACTGAAGTGTAATTGGATTGATATATATTGTATTTTCTGTAAAACACTATTGGTCCCAAGCTTCAGTGTATTCCCCACCCAGTGCGGTACCCTGGTACCCAACAGTTACACATTTATTTGTCCTTTTCTCTAAATTGTTACTCCTGTATTCCATGTGTACAATATGTTGTACCACTCCATTGTATAATTTCATATTTTGTCAAATTACTTCAATTTGTTGGTTAAATTGGCAGTGGGAAGATTAGGATATTTTTTCTGCTGCATATTGTTCATCATTTATAGACTAATTTCATCCAGATTGTACTGTAATTTTAATATTAAAAACGTGTTTCTTTGTCTGTTTCATGTTCGTAATCTCCTCCTGCCTCCTGCTCACCCACAGTTGGATCAAAGTCGACAAACCTGCTCTCTGTTGCTAAGTAACTCGCAACTCCATGCCAGTTGATTTTTTGAGAAAATTTGGCATCTCACCATGGTGATGATTTAAGCTTTTTTATTGTAGAATGATTAACAGCGTGGCGTCCCCTCTATAACCAAGCTCGAGGCTGCATGTCTTTCTGAATGTGAGCCACATGTACAGCTGTCTGCATGCAAGGAAACTCGTAATATCCCACATGCACTTGAGTACTTCTTGAACACACACACACACACACACACACACACACACACACACACACATAGTGAGAGGGAGGACAACAAGATCGGAGATTTATCTGTGATGTGATTAAGAGGTGCATTTGAAGAAAAGCTGTCCACTCAGAATATCACATTAAAGCCCAGCTAGACTCTCAGAAGCTACATCGATCTACACTGTTAGCTACTGAGGTCCACCAAAACCTAATAATGTACAGACAGGGCAAAACGAGAGAGAGAGCGTAAGTGAGAGAGAGAAACGCTACGTCACTGGTCTACATCCGATTTTGTAAAGCATCTCATTTTCAGAGTAAGATTGTGCAGGAGGGAAACACCCACCATGCAGCATGTGTGCGTCAACATGTGCGCCTCAGCTCTGTGGACTTGGACACTAAACAGTACGTCAGCCGTGCCATGCCAACATATTAGCTTTCTGTTTTTCTAATATGGTTTGTGAAATGCTTTGTTTTTGTTTGACTTCTCGTGGTGGATGTTGAGCTCAAACAAGGCTTTGATATGGAAGATCAAAGTTCTCATCCTTGTGTTGTGTGGTTGAGTTCAGGAAACAAAAGCCCAGTGATCAAAGTTGAGGAGAAGTCTTGGGAATTATTTGAAAGCAGACACTTAGTCTCTTCCTCACTCCATCCACAAGTGTCTTGAATAACGTCCAAAGTGCTGAGTACTGGCTTCATGTTTTTACTGGCTAATGGCTCCGTCCTAACAAGCTGCTGCTACCTCACTGGTTTGGAACATAGACTAGGTGGACAATGCGCCTCCACCTCCTGACGATGCAGAAATAAGGCTGAAATAACCCAGATATGAACGCTGCCGTCTTGTGCATTTGGAGCCAGTCAGACCGATCGTGAGCTAGTCTCAGCTGTCAATCATGATGTTTCAGCCTAATAGCATCAAATAACTAATTTAACTCAAACTTATCAAAAACATGAACAGTTGGACATAAATCAGAGTGGTTACTATGAGAAAAAGGTATTTAACGAGTACTTTGACTTTTTAGTTTGGTCCATGTCTCATCTGACATGGAGGAGGCAGAATTTAGGACAACTTGTCCATGTTTATGTAAAGTCTATAGTTTCGAAAAGTTAAGACCAATTACATATTTACATCCATACATTTGTTGTATGTGAAATGACAACACAACAGCATTTTCACTTCTGTTCAATGTGCTCACAGTGCATCCCCGACCGTCCTCAATGTGTCTTAGGTGGATTTCAACCTGAACTGTCATCCTACTGCAATCCAATCACCCAAAAAGCATTTCATGACATTGTTCATTTGGGCAAATGTAGTGAAACGTCTGTATTTACATTTATCAGCTGTTGCTCGTGACATGAAGTCGTCAGTAGAGAAACAACGGAGGCAGGACACGGAACAATCACAACTCCCCGAGCAGAAGCAGCACACAATAAACCCACATCCCCACAAGACAACAACCCACCATTTAACCAGCTAATTACCTCACCACACTATTTCTTACTGCGGTTCTGTTATAAGCACTCACCCATAAAAACGCCTCGCACCACTTCTCCCTAATTAACATCCCCCAAACAGCAAATAAATTGATGTGTGCAGACCAATGATCCCTCTGTTGCTTTATCTTTTACTCCTCTGGCAGGAAGTTTTGGTGTTGGCTCACATCACGTCATGCTTCTTTTAAAATTCACTTTTTAATCTTATATTTATGTGTTTTTGCCACAAATGTTGCATTTATATAAGCAGGAATTTTAAATCGTTGCATATGGTAATCAACATCATTCAAAATTGGGCATTTTTCATGGTGTTATATTTCTCATGAATCCGGCTTCCTGCTGTCTGCCTTTGTCGATGTCACATTCCTCCTTCCATCCTGCTTTCATTATTAAACTGTATCTCTGTGTGCAGTGCTACACATCCCGCTCTTCTCCTCAATCAGTATCCTTAATTAAGATCTACAGAAATATTATTCCCCCATTTACCAAACTTTGTACTCTTATTCTCTGATGTTTTTCCTAATTAGCACCCGTTTTCCATGCTTATCGTATTCGCTCATTTTCCCTCATTTAGCATCCCTCCATCCAGCCTCATTATCTTACTCTCACTTTCCATATTTAGTATCCCTCTGTTCCATCATTCATTTCTCCCTTTTGCCATTCCCCTCTGCTGCTAAACCTATCACTTTTTAATCAACATCCTCTTGTTACCCAGGCTCTCTGGTACAGGAGTCCTATTCAGCCCTCACATTAAACTGATAAAGATTAGTTTGTCTGACTAAGTCCTTACTGACTTCGTCCTAAACAGGATTCAAATTCTGTAAAAAAAGAGGAGACTCGTCCAGAAGCTGTCTTCTTTCCAAAGTCTGCCTTACTACCCTTTCAGCAGAACCTTCATCTGTCTATTTGTTAGAGTACTAACAGAGGCACAGTGGGTAACAACAGCGTCCATGTAAAAACAGTTGTTTTAGTTGCAGGATCTCTTTCTCTGGACTTGTTGACCACCTATGATGACCAGAGCAGACGGTTCAACCTTGACCTTCCCATTGCATTTGCTCCTTGAACTGCTGAGGATGAGCCTCAGTCTAACAGGAGGATCTTTAGCCACCATTCCAACCAGGCCAGGTCGACTCACGCTCCTGAGCTGGAAGCAGCACCCTCTCTTGTGTCTTGTCACCACTTGACAGCTACACCATGGTGCCTCTTCCTGGTGGTTCTTAATTATATCTTTATTTTAGGATCGTTGATTCTGTTTCAGGTTCCCTTGCACTTCTAGCTATAGGCTTGCCCACTGGTTGTACCGAGGTATTACCAGCACATCTTTGGGACTAGAGGCGCGCGTGTCTGCGGCCTGTGAGGGCTCTTAGTCGCGTCAATATCCTTCACCAGGCCAATTCTCAGGGGGACATCTCCCTCTCTCCGGATCAGGCATTGCTGGAACTTTTCACAGGTCTGGGTCACAGACGTCTGTTGGAGTTGGCCGGCTCCTGCAGACGGTCTCTCCGGATGCTAAGCCAGAGCCCCGCTGGTTCTTTGTTGTTTGTCAGTCGCTGCTGCCACAGGAGGTCTGTGGATGAGCCCAGAGGACCCTGCTCTGGTCCCTCTTCTTTGTCGTTGATTTGTGCAGTTTGGCACAATGTACCCTGATTTTTATAGGACCTCTCTCGATGTTACCTCTGAGTCTGGCTGGGCTGGGTATGGCAAGATTAGGCTATGTCACCCCAATTTGGCTAATTCTGGAAAGTTTTTGGACTTGATCTGTTTCTGTCTGGTAACTTTGGCCATAGAAGGGCATGAACTCCCTTTTTTTTTTTAAATACAACCACTTGTCTGTATCCACTAAAGCCTTTCTGATACTTAGTACCATACTCCCACTTTCCTTTTTATCCACAAACCTATATCTTCTTTTCATACACAGTAGTTTATCAAACACATTGGAGATTACCCTGGATTATTTACCATTTAGTAATCAATAATACTACATTTACTCATAATCATTTCAATACTGTGTTCTTGATCATACCGTACATTCTCATTATTAGACATTGATTTATACTGTTATTTATACTCCTATTATTTCTTTTTAGCTTCTTAAAAGATCTTTCTATCTTAGTGGTTGTCGATCCCTTATTGTTGATGACATCTCAGGTATTGATGACATGGTGCTGTAATAATCAACAAGCTGCTCGGCAGTTTTCTCCTTTTTCCACATCCACTGCTGCTTGTTTCCAGTTATGGAATGGGCTTCTCTGTAGGGCCTCTTTACTTATGTAGACATCTCTCTGTGGACTAATTAGATTTAGATATGGCCTTATCCAAGTACGAGGCCTTGTGCACTTACATCAACGTCCGTTTCTTTGGGTTTGTTTATGCTCGAACCATTTAAACCCAGGAATGATTTTTCCACGAGTCTGTTGCTCTGTCCGTCTTTTTCCATCACTTGTTTATGACAGCGCCTACAACGTTAGCATCAAGAGGAATAATATTTTCCATCAACCACCTCCTCTCCCGCCTATTTCCATCTGTCCTTTTCCTACATCCTCCGGTCTCACCACGTCTCCCTACAGAGACACCTCTCACACCTATCCCTCTTAATCAACATCTTATAAACAGCCAAAGAAATGAATGTCTCGGGTCATAATTATTCCCTGTTTGCCATCTGCCTCTCCTTCCTTTCCTCCTTCTCTCCTCATCTCTGCCCCAAATCTTTCCACAACCGTGGATCCTGACATAAAACGGCTTCAACAACTTGGAAATTTAACCCAACAATGTGATCGGTAAATGTTCGACAAATGCTTTGAAAATAGAACCGACAGGGACTTCAACTAATCAAATGCTTCTAATGTTTTACTACATTTTTCCTTTTTTCGCCACACCTCCTTTTAGTCAACCACTCTGCACCCTCCCATCAGAAGGTGTAGCTTGTCATAACCTCAATTTTCATAAGCTAAGTATGTGTTTGTGTGTGTGTGTGCGTGTGTGCATGTGTCTGCATGTCCGCGTGAAAGGGTGTTTTCAAATGCTGAACACACATGTTGACTTGTGAATAACATTTTCCAGAACAATGTTAATCCTCATTCCCTAGATACAATGAAATACAAACCCCAGAAAATCTGCTGAGATGTGAGGGTGGAAAAATTTAGAGATACTGTTGATGAAGGCAAAGAGGAAGGTGTACCATAACAAGGAGAAAGAAAAAAAAAACCATTCCTTCAGTTCAGGGCTGACTGAGGTCAAGTATTTTTTTTTAAGTAATTCTACAATATTTAGACTCAGTTAGTGCAAATTTGACTTGCTAACGGAATAGGAATGGACATTTTCTGGAAATATTATAGTAATATTTAGGATTTATAACACTCTCATGTAAATATTACTGGAAGATTTACCATGAAGACACCACTTTGTGTCAGTCTCTACATCTAACTCTTGGGAAGAAAGCAAATAAGCATATTTTCAAAGTGTCAAACTACTTCTTTAACATATTTGAATTTAGCATGTAACCATTATGTTGGAAAATAAAATTTATATGGCTGTGGGTCTGGAGGTGCAGCGGGTTTTCCACTAACTAGAGGGTTTGACATTCGATTCCCAGTTCCTCCAGTTTGCATGTCAAATTGTTCTATGGCAAGACACTGAAATCCAAATTACCCCTGAAGTCTGCGCCGGCAGTTTGTGACTGTGAGTTGTAGACAATTGGTGGATATAGAAACGCTGTATGAATGTGTGTGAGTGGAAAGTGCAACGTGAAATGCCTTTAAGCAGTTGTTAAGACAAAAAGCTTTTCAAATGCAGTCCATTTACAGTACCTTGTTAGAATATCTAAATCCTTTGTTAGTAAGTTTTCTAGACAGAAGTGTGTAACCTGATTAGGAAATTGACATATTCTTGTTTTATTGTCTTATTTTTTTCCTTTGAGGCTTGTTCCTAAGAGTGTTCCAAGTTGGATTCACTAACCTCTAATGTAA